>NC_081826.1:111955000-112160000 GCF_030867095.1 Alligator mississippiensis
TGAGAGCTAGTCTATAAACATGTCTCTGAGTTAGTCTCTGAGCAAGTTAGTTTATAAGGTGCCACCTTGTCCTACCTTTTGCCTAACTTCAGACTTACTAGTTTAAGTAGTTCTCTTTATTCCTCCACTGTCCAGTGAAATCAGAGACAAAGCATCAGCATTCTGTCTGCTCCCTGAAAGTTCACACAAGGAGTGTGAATGCTTGCCAACACCTTGTTGGCAAGCTAGAGAGAACCTAGCTGTCTTTAACAGAGCTCTTCCTTTGTCCTCTGGATCCTGAAGATCCTGACTTCTAATTAAAGGTTTTAATAAAAATTTCCAGAAAAATTGTTTTTAGTAGAAAATAAGGTTCTCAACTGGATAAAACTCTTGATAAAAGAATAACTACTTTCTGCAGGTCATCTTGAATTTTGACCTTCCATCTGAAAACTGATTTTTTTTTTTAATCAAAAAAAATTTGGAAGTGCCATTGTGAAGTTTATTGGATGTTGTAGTTTAGTTGCCTTGGGCCTCTGTTCTCTGCCAGCTGAGTTCTTGAGCTGGTCTGCCACTTATTAGCTCTCTGAAATAGGTAACCAACAGAGCTCTTTTTTCTTCCTACTGACTGGATATGTGTAGGTCTCAAAGAAATTGTGATGTTGCAACTCAGTAAGTGTTTTAGTTGTGCTCCCCTGTTCAGAGTCTTCTCAAAGTGACAGAAACTGCTTTGGGACTACTAGGAAAAACTCCTGGTAGACCCTGGGATGTATTTTTTTCGTCCTGACTGCTTAGAAACTATTTTCTGCATTTTGAAGCATTTTAAGAAAATTCCAATCCAGTGGCTCTGTATTTGAAAGGTGGTAGTGTATTTAAGTGGTCAAATTAAACAGTGTTTAGTGGAGTCTGGCTGAGTGCTTTTCCTCCTCGGCTCATAAACTCATATTCAGGAGCTCTGAAGAGAAGATAGATTGTGTCCCTTTTTGCTTTATATTTATTCAGGATTCCCAGTTTTTGCTAGTACCAATGTAACTCCATCAATAATAGCAAGGCTAGGAGGACTATGTCTAGTCTTTGTGCTGAATGTTCATTTTCCTGCTGTATAAAAAGGATAGTTTACTGGAGAAAAAATTGAAAATTATATGAGATAAGTTGAGGAAAGGCAGAAAGAAAACAGAAGTCTTTAAAAACCACCTGTTGGGGGTGACTTGAGAACACAATCAGCATCTTTACTCAGAGTTCTGTCAAACTTACTGTACTGGAAGTGTAATGATCACATCATCTGACATCTGTGCATGCTGTTGTAGTTGCAATATAGCCAACTGATACAAAATTTCTACTTACACATCATATATGCAGCCTTCACAGGATATAATCTTGCTGTTACTCCATTTTCTTACTGATGTGACTTTCTTTTTTACCTTGTGCCACAGATTCAAGAACTGAAATAAATAGATTTCATATTGTACTTCACTCCTACCTATACCTCTTCCCTGGACTCAGTACCAGCAGTACAATCAATACTCTGACTATATGCATCTAAAGCACATCCAGACTATCGTTATAATCTCATATCATGATTCATCTATATTCATCTATCATAATATTATCATGAAAGCTTATTTGTCAGGCAAATTACTGTTATAATGATACAACACCTGAATAATATTCACATAGGAAACAGTAACTGCACTACTTTTCTACCTTGAACAAGTTCATAAACAGCAAGATTCATAATAATGAATGGAAATCAAAATAATGTTAATGTAATAAGTAATCTTGAACATATAAAACTGAGAACCACAATCCTGCTTTGGTGGTCCATGGAAATATTGTTTGTAATTACTGATAAATAATTGATGATACATTTTTAAAAATAAACACTGATAAGGTCAGCCTAGCATAGCTTAGGATTCAAAAAGCTACTTGAGAATTAAAAGGAGGAAAAGTTTTTAACTATCAATTGTGTCAGATAAATTGATTTTTGTTTAACCTGTGGCTACATAGATATTACAAAGGGAAGAATTTAGCCAAGCATTCAGGTACAATTTAAATGTTACTATCTCTAATTCAGGATGATGAAAGCCAGGTAAAAACAAAACGGGTTAAACAAACAGCTGAGATATGTTTTCCCCTGGCTTATTTGTAGGGGGAACATAAGCTTTGAATGCTTGGACCAGGGAGATTGGTGTGGTCCCAACGCTACTACTGCTAGAAAACCCCTGTAGATTGAACAAGGGAAGTAACTGACAGTAGAAGCAGCTGTTCCCCATCTTTCTTGCCTTTTCCATTGTATAACACTGATTAGAATAATGTTCATAGTTTATTGTCCCAGAAATCTGGCTGTTAGGGCTGTGCAAAATTTCAGCAGCCATTTCATTTCGGAGGTGTTTCAGCCCGTTTCAGTCCCCGAAACACCAAATCTGAAATGAAACGGAAGGCTCTAGAACATCTCTAAAATTAAATGAAACCATCCAAAACCCTTCAGAAATGTTTTGGATGTTTTGAAATGTTTCAGAGGTTCCCCCCAGGAATAGTCCGGCACTGTCCCGCAGCCCTCCGTTTAAAGTGCCAGGAGGCTGGGCCAAGCGGGGGATGGGGCTGAGGAGGGCAGCCATGGGGGCTTCTCCTGCAGCTCCCCCAACTGGGGCAGAGGCAGACGCGGTCAGAGGAGCTGCAGGATAAGCTCCTATGGCTGCCCTGCCTGGCCCCTCCCCCGCTCAGTCACAGCTTCCCGGCACTTAAAAAAAATAAATAAAAGCCCTGCACTCACCAGCTGCAACAGCAGGGATCAGGGCCTCTGAAGGCTTGTGGCAGAGCCTCCCCCTGCCCCCCTCTGTGTGCAGTGCAGGGTAGTGGGGGGAAGCCCCCCCACCTGGCACCCACACGGCAGCTGCCCCATGGCATGGGTGCAATGCTGCACACTGCCTGGGAGCTGGGGCTGCTGGGGCTGAGTAGTGCTGGGCTCTGGCTGACTGCTGGAGCTGCCCCAGCTCCCAGACAGTGCATGATGTCCTGCTGAGCTGCGCTCCACCCATGCCATGGGATAGCTACCACACCTATGCCAGGCAGGGGGGGCAATCCCTGCTGCCCCCTACTGCCCCCCACTATGCATGGGGGGGCTCTGCCATGAGCCCTCAGAGGCCCTGATTACCTCTACTGCAGCCAGTAAGTGCGGGGGGGGGGGTTTAAGTGCCAAGAGGCTGGGACCATGTGGGGGATGGGGCCAGACAGGGCAGCCATGGGGGCTTCTCCTATGGATCCCCCCCACCCAGGGAGAGGCAGGCACTGCTGGAGGAGCCACAGGAGAACCTGTAGCTGCCCTGCTCTGCCTGCCTCTCTGTGGACGATCTGAATCTCCAAAACAGTGTCAAAACTCCAAAACAGATTTGGCCAAATCAGAATTAGCAGAGGTCATTGCGGGACCCCTGGCACAGCTTTACAAGCACTCATGTTGCTCTGAAGAGGTGCCAGAGGACTGGAAAAGGGCCAATGTGGTCCACATTTTCAAAAAAGGGAGGAAGGAGGACCCGGGAGACTACAGGCCCGTTAGTCTTACTTCAATCCTGGGGAAGCTCTTTGAGAAAATTATACAGGAGCACATCTGCAAGGGACCAGCAGGGGGGATCACGCTTGGGGGCAACCAACATGGGTTCATTCGAGGCAGGTCCTGTCATACCAACCTGGTGGCCTTCTACAACCAGGTCACAAAATCCTTGGACACAGGTGTCGCGGTGGACGTAGTCTTTCTGGACTTTAGGAAGGCCTTCAACACTGTCTCTCACCCCATTCTCATTAAGAAATTAGGTGACTGTGGCGTCGATGCCTACGCAGTCAGATGGGTCGCAAATTGGCTGGAAGGTCACACCCAGAGAGTGGTGGTGGATGGGTCATTTTTGACCTGGAGGGACATGGGCAGTGGGGTCCCCCAGGGCTCGGTCCTTAGGCCCATACTGTTCAACATCTTCATCAGCGACTTGGATGAAGGGGTGAAAAGCACCCTGCTCAAATTTGCGGATGACACTAAGATGTGGGGAGAAGTGGGCACACTGGAGGAGAGGGACAGGCTGCAACTAGATCTAAACAGGTTACAGGGGTGTGCGGATGAGAACAGGATGGGATTCAATACTGACAAGTGCAAGGTACTGCACCTAGGGAGGAAGAACCAGCAGCATACCTACAGGCTGGGGAACTCCCTTCTAGTCAGCACAGAGGCAGAAAAGGATCTTGGTGTCATTATTGATTCCAAAATGAACATAGGCTGCCAATATGGTGACATGGTCAGGAAAGCTAACTACACCTTGTCATGCATCCACAGATGCATCACGAGCAGGTCCAAGGAGGTAATCCTCCCCGTCTATGTGAGATTGCTCAGGCCGCAGTTGGAGTACTGTGTCCAGTTCTGGGTGCCACATTTCAGGAGGGATGTAGACAGCATTGGGAGGGTCCAGAGGAGGGCCACTCGCATGATCAGACGGCAGCAAGGCAGGCCCTATGAACGGAGGCTACAGGACCTGAACCTGTTCAGCCTCCACAAGAGAAGACTGAGGGGGAATCTGGTGGCCATCTACAAACTGGCCGAGGGGGACCAGCAGGCTATGGAAGAGTCCCTGTTCCCCCTATTACTACCAGGAGGAACAAGGAATAATGGCCATAAGATGACTGAAAGTAGATTCAGGCTAAATATCAGGAGGCACTACTTCACAGTCAGGTTGGCTAGGAGCTAGAATCAACTTCCAAGGGAAGTGGTGCTTGCTCCTACCCTGGGGGTCTTCAAAAGGAGGCTAGTTAATCACCTGGCTGGGGTCGTTTGACCCCAGCTTTCTTTCTTTCCTGACCATGGCAGGGGGTCAGACTTGATGATCTGCTCAGGTCCCTTCCAACCCTACCAACTATGAAACTATGAACTATGAAAACGGAACAGTGATCCAAAACACCAAAATGAATCACTGTCCTCCAAAATGGCCGAATCCAAAACCGAAACAAAACATAGCTGTTTTGCACAGCCCTACTGCCTGTCTGTGGGTTCCTAATGTCACAATATCTGAACATCCTGCAAGCTTTAACATGTTTTAATATTTAACATGTTTAGCCCTATTAAGTACTAGATCCGCATTTCGGAGGTAGAGGATTCAATCACAAACAAACTAAGGGGCAGATCCAAAAAAAAGGCCTAAGTAACCCATGAGTTAGGTGTTTTAGATGCCTTACCTACAGCGTGAAATCCAGACACCAAGGTTAAATACCTAGCTTCCTTCTACAGTTGGGGTGAGAGATAGGTACCTCAGATGGAAAACCAAACTTGCATGCTTAGTGAAGAACTTGTGGTGCCAGCTAACACAAGCAAATGATCAAAAGTGTGTGTCTGAACTAATGTCATTCTCTGTGACTTAGGTGGGTTAGGGCCACAAGAAAATCACTTTGAGGTCCAGAACATGAAGTCCACTCCTATATGTAAGCAACCACAAGCAGGCCTCTTTTTACTTCGTTTCATTTTTGTTTTTTTTAAACTGTACACACTGAAGTGGGAGGTGCTGCTGCTTCCTGACTCTTATATAACAGCCTAGCAGTTAAGGCACTTGCCTAGAAAATTACAGGCCAGGGTTCTATGCTCTCCTTAACCTGGTTGAATTCAAACCCACATCACCCACTACCCAGGAAAGTGCCCCAGATCAGTGTTTCTCAACCTATGGGTTGTGACCCAAAAGTGAGCTGCAAGAATATTTGAAAGGGCCATGAACCGTCACAGAAAAACATGGGAAAGCATGGTTTTCCCCTTGCAGGCTGACAGCCTTCCAGCAAGTAGCTGCTTGGGGTGATTGAAGACAGGGGACACCATATGCATCTGTGTGCACACACGCACATGGCCCACATACAGCCAGGCAGGGCAGTGGGAGCAGCCCCAGCAGCTGGATGCAGGTAAGTCTATGGGGAGTGGAGGTTGGAGGGAACTTGGAGACTGTCGATGGGGCTGGGGGAGGGGATGTGTCTGTATGTGTGAAAGGGGTGGGTGTGTGAGGGGGGTGGGTGCCTGCCAGCACTGGCTGTCACCACTGGAGGAAGGTGCCCGGTTGCTGGGACTGTAGCAGGATGGGGGAAAGCAGGGAGGTAGCAGGAAGGGAGCGGGGGGGGGCGCGTTCAGGGGCAGCAGGGAGCTGTGTGGTCAGGCCAGTGGCGCCACGTCTGGTGCCCATACTCGCATGGTTGGGGCAGCCAGGAGGCATGGCCAGTTTGCCTTGAGCAGTGCCTCAGTCCTCCCTTCTCCTCCTCCTTCTCCTCCCTCTTGCCTGGACTGGGGCTGGACTCATTCTGCTGCTGCCCATACCACCACACTCTGGCTTGGGCAGGATGGGGCAGATGGGGGCCCCTTTTGGCAGAGCTTGCGGGAGCAAGGGGCTGCAGATCAGGAGAGAGGGGCACCAGCAGGGACAGGGAGCTGTGGCTTGGGAGTCAGGGCGCTGAAAGGGCCAAGGAGCTGCAAGTCAGGAGTGAGGGGCACCGGCAATTTCCCTTGTGCAAATAGCACAATGATGAATGTCACTTGGGAGTAATGGAGGGCCACATGTTGATATTGCTGTTAATGTTTTCCTGTTGGTGTTGATTTCTATCTTTAAAATTAAGACTGTTGAGCTTCTTTAACTTGTAGTGTGTAATAAGTATTTTGGGGCCAAAATCCTTGTGTGTTTTTTTTTAATTTAAACTATTTACTGGATCGGGACTGATCATCGATGTTTACAAGTGGGCCCTGGTACAAAAAAGGTTGAAAACCACTGCTCTCGATGGCAGTGTTATGGCCCCTACTCCATTTTCTTATTGAAGTTATGTATCAAAGAATGCAAGATTTCTAGGACCAGAAGGAAAATGATCAAGAGGGATCATACCTGTAGGCTAGTGCTTAGGGCACTCAGCCTTCTCCTTTGATTTTTTTGTGCATTTCATATTAGATAGTCATTCACTAACAATCAGAAATAATCCTCAAATCAGAGACTGGAATCTGAGGTCCAGGAGTGGATCTAGGGAGGTGTACTAGTGCACTTGCGCCCCCTCTCCCCCTTTGTTTCCTGGTCCACCCAAAGTTTAAAATCAGTCAGGCAATGCTGAGGGAGTTAACTGACTTCATGCCTCATTATCATCTACCTGATGCCTTCTAAACTCTTCATTCCACAAGTGTTAATGACTCTCTCTTCTTTTTAATGGTCTTGATGTTCCATCTATTGCAGAACAAGCTATCGCTTGTTCCTCAGTTCTGCTGTCTGTTAGCTGCTCCTAGTAATGAAGTTCTTATGTCACAGCCCCACAGACTGTTTTTAACTCATTACGATAAAGTTATATTTGTTTTTGCTTCAACACAGCCCTAGGTCCCTAGCAGATTTGTAAAGCTTCTAGTTTATCTTAACTGGAGAAAAATATATGTTGTTTCATATGTGATGATGCACCTCATGATCTGCATTCCCCTTTTCAAAATTCTAGATCCACCCATGCTGAGGTCTCCACCTTCCCTTCTCAGTACCCTAAATAATAGATTATAGTCATACTCCGCCTTGCCTGATCTGTGGTCCATGAACCATTCTTTCTTGTGCAATGGCTCAGTTTCAACAAGAGAAGTGGAAGGTACCTCCCACTCATACTAGCCTTCTAGCCATGTGGTTAGTGCACTCTTCTAGGAGGCAGGTCATATGGATTCAAATTCCCTCAGGCAGAGAGAGGTATAATGGGTCTCACACTTCCTGGAGGAGTGTTTTAACACTACAATATTTCACCACTGTCCATGCTTTTGAGCGTAAGTAACCTGGGGTGCTGTGCTCAACTTAATACAACAGGCATACTTTGAGTATACCTACCAGGTTTGGCCCCTCAGGAGACTTAGGTGCTGCTCTGCCGAATTTCTGGATCCACTTAAGCAGAAACAAAGCACCTAGATGCTCAGGTAAGGGCAGTTCTGGATATATGTAAAGGAGTTTACAACCACCGTGGTATAGCTGGGCCAGCAATTGTTAGAAGTTAACAGTCTAGGAGAGGCAAAGCCAAGGATCTGGGGTTCTGCATTTGTCCCTCACCCCCTTCCAGACTGGAACTCCAAATCTTTACCTCCTCCTCCAAGTCCCTACCCTGCACACTTCTACATGCCTATGTAACCATTGTTTAAAAGTAGCTTCTCCAAAATACCCTCCTACTATATGCTCAGAGCAAGTGCCAAACCCAAACTTTTCAGCTCAGTTGCTACCTTATTCTTTATTTTGTCTGTCTTGCTTTATCTTTCCATATTTACCTGAATCCAAGGCAACTTTGAATTTTAGATGCTTCTCCCCTATAATTAGATTCCATACATGGAGAATTCTAATTTGGCATGATTTCCTATGTATAAAATATAATTATTTAAGAGTCATCTTAAATTTGCCCCCTACCCTGTGGTGAAGAGAGCAGCAGTGAGGGATGAGGCCAGACTCCTTCCCCTTGCCACAACACTTGCCTCCTCACCCTTCCCCCCATGCCTGTGCCTGCTCCTCTGCTGTCTAAACCCTATGTCTGTCCCCACAAGCCTATGCCTGCACCTCTGCCACCTGCCTGCCCCTGGTGCCTGTCTCTCCTTCCACCTGCACCAGGACCCCTCCCCTTACCTTCTGGAATGCTCTGGCTCCAGCTCCAATACAGTTAGTGACCCAGCCCAGCCAAGCAGAAACAGCAAAGGCAGCTCCAGGCCCAGCCAGGTTGCAGCTAAAAGGGCAATAGCCAGAACTGGAGGTAAGTGGCAGATGGAATGTGGGGGTGAAAGGAAAGGGACAGGCATTGGGGGGAAGCTCCCTCATATATCCCTAATCCCCCACCGTGCAGTGTTACCTGTTCTCTCTCCACTGCAAGCCCTCTCCTCTACCATATGAGCCACCCTGGCCCAGGGCAAATGGCAGCTCAGTTCTGGCTATGGCCTTGGGCCCGGGCCCAGGCCCAGGAATGAAGCCAGATCTGAGCCACAAGCTGTCCAGTACTTGGGGGGGGGAGTTAATCTTAGATTTAAGTAAATATGGTATAAACTGTTCAAAGAAAGGACTATCTTTATACCATATTTTCTTGCATACAACACCCTCCTCTTCCCAAACCCCAACTGCTAGAAATTGGAGTGTGCACTATAGGCAAGGACATACAATAATAATAGTTTCTGTCACTTAAGCTTTGGCCAGGCAAAAGTAAAGTCTGCATATGATACAGAGCAGGTGCATCTACATGTGCACTTTATTGCACAGTAACCTATTTTACTGCTTATTAAAGCATTGTGTAAAAATTCTGTGCTAATACTCTAATGCACAGTAAAAATAGGCTACTACGCATTAAGCATCAATAAAAAAGCATATGCTTCTGCTACTGTGTAGTAGTGTAGCCTAAACTGTGTTTATTTAGTACCTCACATTGGAGGTGCTAAGTTTAAGGCTTATTAGGAAATGTGCATTAATGAATGTGTGCCCAGTGAGAACAATGAGCAGGCCTACCTCCCTAGCTGCTGCTTCTCAGCTCCTTATTACATGCAAGGATCTTTTTATTCCATACTGGGTGTGTCTATACATGAATTTACACTGGCTTAAATTTACTGCAAAGTAAGCAGGAATAGGCTGGCATCTACATGTGCAGGCTTTAAAGCACATTAACACTGGATGTAGATTGATTTGGGATTAAAGTTACTCCCAAACCAGTTCATACACACAGTGTTACTGCACAGTAAGGCATCTACATGTGTGTTACTGCACAGTAACTAATTGGGTGTGAATTTGATACCTGCATGATGCTCATACTCAACTCAGCGTACGTCACCATATTTTCTGCGCAGTACAGGTGTGCACATGTAGACATGCACCCATACTGCACAGTAATTTCGGTTACTACACGGTAAACACACACATGTAGATGTGCCTTTCAAAAACAAGGTGTGTGTCTTATTCTGGGGGGTGCTGTATGCCAGAATCTGTGGTACTTTTCTGCTAAGCATCCAGCCAACATGGATACCTTAATTTGATGATATTTATTGTAATAACACTTCATTCTTAGTGACTAAATAGTAATAAAACACCAGTCTTCTTTCTTTCTTTCTCTCCCTGTACTAAATAAAGAACATAGCAAAAGAACCTTTTGGGCAGAATTTTCAAAAGTTGTACCAGCATTGGTTTCCCAGTACAGTCAATGGGAGTTTTCTTACACTGACTTCAGTTAAAGCAGATTTAGGTCAATAGTGAATGCTTTGGAAGATGCCACCCTTAATCGGTGTTACCCATCACATATATAAGCAGAGAAACACTAGACTATTTCAGCTGCAGAATCAGCATTGTACCTTCTTTGTGTAGGGAGGAAAGAAATTCATAAGACATCAACAGCCCTACCATGAAAACACTGTAAAACTCAGCAGCCATTACTTCTTACTCTCCCAGCATTTGACTGCTAGCTCTGACACTGTATATGAGTTTGTGACATAAGGTTATTGGGATACTTGGTCCAATATTAGTAATTCTTTCACCCAAAAAGTAAAATCTATTTATTATGTAATAACCTATGTATTATGATGCTCAGTTTGCAATGTGTTAACAAGATGTGGCACTACTGAATGACTGTTGAATAAGGGAAGCAATCAGCAGTGCCTTGCAAGTGCTACAATGCAGTTCCTTATGAAGGCAGTAAAGATGGGACATTAATTTGGTGTCCCTCTCACTTAATGAAGTACCAACTTCCCTTAACTTCTACTGATTTAATGGTAGATAAGGGTACTTAGGCCCTTGGAAATTGAGTCCCTATGCTACTACACCTCTCTCATTATTTCATGGGGAATGTTAAAAATATATATATGCTGCAGAAATTTTCTAATTCCTTACATCAGTTACACTTTTTAGACTTTCTAGAGTGGGCACAGACAATCTATAACTGTGTTAGTCAGAGTATTCAATAGCCCAGTTTTCAGCAGAAGTACATTTGAAATACTTCTGTTCTAGTACAACAGTTCAAAGAAATGCATTCTACCATATTGAACTGAATCACTGTATAATCTAATATTTCAAGTGTTTGTCCAAAATGGATTCTCTGATTCACTTGTAAGACTTTGAGTCACAGCATCATTGGCTGTGAAGGCTTTGCAAACTGGAGCCATTAAAAACCGAAGAAGAAAACATAAAAATAAATCTGTATTCTCATTCTAATCATCTTCACCCCATTTCAAGCCATAATGAATAGTATTAAAATACTTAATATGAGTTGAGATCTTTCCATTTTGAAACCACTTTACAAATATTAATTTCCAGAGGGAGCAGCAGAAGAGAACATAAAGACATAAAGGCTCTGTCAGGGTTAATTCACAAAGGAGAAAGAAATAATTTCTTCCACAAAAAAAAACTTCTAATTTTAATTAAAAATGCTTCAAGATATTTTTTTTTAATTTCAATGATTTATTTTTTGTTCTGAGTCTACATTTCCCATTTTAAAAAAAATTGTGAATGAATGACACTTTCCTACAAAAAAAACCCTGTTTTCAGCACCCAAAAAAACAACGTTCTTTGGTAGCAAGATGCTTCAGTTGATAAATTTGACCTATTCTAATTAAGGCCAAAATAAAAGGCATTTCTTCACTAGATAAATTCATTTTAGCAAAAGCTGTAAATAAACTACTACCACTTCCACTACACTAGACCAGTGGTGCTCAATGTTTTGGCCCCATAGACCAGATTAGAGTGTCTGCAGGTTGCATTGGAACCTGGGGCCTGGCACCATCCCTTCCTTGACCCATGCACTAGGATTGAGCCCTGGGGGCCCAGCACTGCCCCCTCCTGGCCTTGCATACTGGGATTAGGCACCTGATCTAGTGTACAGAGCTGGGGCTCCTTGTGGGGCTGGAGATTTAGCAGCACTGCTCCCCCACCACCACGTTTCCAGACCAATGGGGGAGCCCCATGGGCCAGATGATGTGGCACCGTGGGTGGGATCTGGCCTACAGGCCAGAGGTTGAGCGCCCCTGCTTTAGACAAATAAGAAAACTCTTTGTTGCATCTGACACACCCATCCCTCAGCTCATTCATTTTCTGATAACAACAACAAAAAAAGTTTTGTTGTTATTTATTCATGGCTTCTTCTCCCTGCTGTTATTTCACAGCCCCAATTCTGTGCTATCTGAAATGGATGTTGACGTGGCAGCATTCCCTAACAACAGCTGTTGGAGATGCTGGCGGTTTCCTACCATGGGATATCAAACATAAAGGGGATAAGAATGGCAGAAACCCTGAAACTGCCTGTGCTGGACACCTGAAGAGAGTTTGGGTGGGGAGGTAAAAGGCAATGGGGGATTGATTAGAGTGTGAATTTAAGGAAACTTAGTCTTAGATAGCTGAGCAGCCCCTCATAAATCCAAACGGTTTGGCCCTGAATCAAAGCAGATGCTTCCCTTGAAAATATACACATCTAAATAGAGCACCACTTTCTCTAAATGAGAAAAAAACTGACTACCATGGTGGGGGACAGGCAATGTCAGAACACAAATCAAAAGTAGATTACTGCCTAATAACGGAGGGGAAAAACTCGAGGAATAAAAGATGGTTTATTCATAAACAAAGTATTCCAGTTTAGCTTGACGAGAACCCATCAACAGGAACTGCAAGCTGCACTGTGGGATCCACCTGAAAACTGAGTGGTAAATTAAAAGGCAATTAAGAGTGTACTGAATAATAGAACCTGTTGTGTAGATCCCTAGAAGATTAACTTCTGTGTTCCATGTGGTTATGCAGTATTTTTCTTTTCTTATGCCCTTAGCACCTTCCAGACAGTTAGCTGAAATCTAGCAGGGATTCAGTGGGCACCAATGTACTGGTTTTCACACCAGCAACAGCTGCTTTGGTTAGGCAGTGCACTAAATATAGTAATTTGCCATGTAGCCAACAACAGTGATAGCACATCAAAAAGAGATTCTGTGACATAGCAGGGATCCCTAATGTGCTTGGGATGATAGATGGCCTGTTCATGCACCTCACAGAATGATGCTGCTTTTCAAAATGGAAAGCGGCGTGTGTGACCATCAATATCTTACATTGAATTATTGGCTTCTGTCATGAAGCTTGTATTTTAGCCAACTCCAGTCTTGGAAAATTATTTTATTCTAGTGACATCTCTGATAAAAGAGCCATCAGTAAATATTTTCCCTGAGAAATGTGTTCTAGAGGTTTACAGGTAACAGGAACAGTCCTTTGTGGAGCCTGCCTATAACTCTTATCAAGTAAAATGAAACTGTTTTTGAATAAAAATCCAAATGAAAACATAACAATGGGCATATCAGCAGGTCACTTATTAAAAGAACATACTCTATGCTAAATAGTCATTGCAACCGCTCTTTCAAGAATGGATGGCATCTTCCTTATAGGCCAGGGAAAAAATATTGCATCTTTAATGTAATGTATTTTACTCAATATTGTACTGTTTAATTCTGCATCATATCATTGGTGGGGATAAACTGGCCCATTAATAAAGTCAGTACTATAAAATACTACAATATACATTCTTCACTTTAATCGACATAATTTTGGCATCATCTCTGCGATGATCCAGCTAACCTGTAGTAAGCACTCCTGCTTAATTGATTGAACCCCATGCATAAATCAAACCTATGCTGGGAGATACAAGGAAGCAAGACCTGTAAAGTAAGGAGAGGTGGGGTGTCATTCTGTTCTGGTTCTTCTAATACCAATTACCATAGAATCTACTGTCCACTAACCTGATAGTTGGGATGTCTTCCAAGAATTAGTTACACTGAGCTCGGCTGATCAGCCATATAAAAAGTAGCATAATGATTTCAGCAATGGCAAAATACTTGAGTTAATGCTTAATTTTCAGTGGGTAGGTAGACCTATTGAAATCAGTAGGCCTGCTCACACAATTAAAAAATTCCACATGTTCTTCAATGTTTTGCTGGATGAGTGTCATAGATGTGTACAAATTGCCACCTGTGGCTTGAAAATAAGCTGATGCAAGTTATTGCTGGAAAAACTGAAGTCAAAATCCTGCTCAGTTAGGAGAAAGTAGGCATCTTTGTACATTTTTGTTTGAATATTTCATTTCTAATGCAATTCTGAGTTCAGGAATTTGACATTTTGCACATTCTTAGGTGCTTGCCTGAAATTAGAATGTGAATATTAATGAGCTTGACTTTTGCTTGTTTTTTAGAGAAAAATGACATTTCTCTCTCTTTTTTGTGACCTATTTTAGTGAAATATTTTTAGTCAAATATCCTTTGAAAAATATTTTAAAATATTTTTCTGGTCCTTTTTCTTTTTATGACATTAAAATGATATCCAAAGCCTTGCATTTTCCTGGGGGGGGGGGGGAGGGGCGTTATTTCGTTGGAAATGTTTTGTCCTCAAATTAACAACTAGTACCACAACCAGAGAGAAGCACAATACCTGTCAGCACAATGGGAATGGAACAAGGTGACCAGCTTAACACAGAATTTTCTTTTTCTTTTTTTTGTAGATTATAGTTTTGCAAGGCCAAAAGAAACAGTAAATATAACAAACACAGCGTACTCAGAACAACCCTGCCCTGCTTGTTTATGTTTTTATAATTTTCTAAATATCCTATATTTTCTACATTTTATATAATTTTTATAGCAGTTGCTAATTACATGAGAAATATCATCTCTAAGTCTTGCCTGCACTTCTGGCTTCATAAGTGCTGTGCTCTTCTTGGTTTGTTTTTTTTTCCCTTCAGGGTGTAGGCTAAGAGAATCATAGATAGTGACAGTAGAGCACAGACCTGCCTAGCCAGGTATTCTGTAATAGTAGCAAAAGCTTATACTTATCAGCCTCCTGTCAATGTCCCTTTTGAGCTGGACATGGATGATAACCCAGGAGATTTCTAAAACCTGGTGACTCTGGAGATTTCAGTCCTTTCATCCTCAAACAGATTTTCTTCTTTCCTTCCTCCTCTGCTTTGCAATTACCAGGTCACCCTTTCCAGCTCAACATCTTTGAAAATAACATCACTTCAGAAATTATCTCCCCCATTTAACACAGGTCCCTCTTGAACCTTTAGTCCTCAGATGATGTTACTACTTTTTTAAGAGGGATTCTGATCAGAATAAAAGGCCAAGTCTCCCTCAGAAGAGGGAGAAATCTGCTTTAATCCAGAAGGTTCACCTTACAGACTCCCCCTAAGAAGCAGAAGAGGGAAGACATCTAGAATGGAGAGCTGAAACGCATTCCACTGAGTCCAAGGATACGAGAGGAAATCCAGTTTCTCCCTACTGCAACTATCTGCTCTGTGCTACCCCCATTGGAATATATGCTTTGACTGCTTAAAAGATTTTTAATTAGTGCAAATTTTAATTTTTTTTTAAAGGGAAAGTAAATGCAAGACATGGCATATCTTGTGACATTAGAACAGCTTAAGAGAAATTGGTGGCTCATTTGCTGTCCTTTAATTTGTACAAGTGGTAGTATCTAAAAACCCCAGTCATGGACCTGGATCCAGTTGGCCTAGAAAAAATAGGGAACTAAAAAAATGCTCCCTACCCCAAAAAGCTTGGAGTCTGAGTAACAGCAGGCAGGAGTTTCTGAGGTAAAGGGGGGTGATGATTTTTACTGTAGAGGTCTGTACCAGCTATTTCAATAATTACTACTCGGCTTTAAATTAAGGCAACTTTTATTTCCTTTGCACACAGGTTTCTTGAGCTGGAGAACTAGCACATACTTGGAAGTGTGTATAGCATAAGTGATTCTACTCAGTTTGAGTGAGGCTGTCAGAATTGAGCCTGCTTTTTTTCTTTTTTTTTTTAGCTTTCATGCAAAATCTTTTTTTTTTCATGACTTCCTCGCTTGAATGTCCAAGGTATAGTGTTAACCAGGGGCGGATCCATAGAGGATACAATTATGTGGCCACACCCCTCTTGCAGACCACATCCTGAAAGCCACAACCAGGGACTTCTTAAAATCCCCGAATAGTTTAAGAACCTCCCACTCTGTTTCTCCATGGCCAGTGCCACATTCCCTCCAATTCCCCCACTCCCCTGCCCGCCACTGCTGCTGTCCTCAGCTACCCAAGGGGCAGGTGGAGCTCCAGTCACTCCTGCCCTACAACTGCCACTGCCGTTGTCCCATGCTGACCCTGCTGCTCAGCATGGGCAAGATGGAGGGTGGAGAGGAGAAGCTCTGGAGCTCCCCCTGCCCACAGGGCAACAGAGACAGCAGCAGCAGCAGGTGGGAAAGGAGAGGACAGGAGAAGGGAGGGGAGAGGAGGGGAGAAGAAGGGAGATTCCCCTGAGCACAGAAGGGAGGAGACAGGGTGAGAGATTCTTACCTGATTTGGGATCTTTAAAAAAATCCCTGGTTTCTGCTCCTGCAGTGCCATCTGCTCATCCCACTGGGGACAATGGAACCTGGGAACCAGGTTGCAGTCATCCGTGCAGGGCCAGTTGCTGCTCCTGAAACCCCCTTTACAAAATTTTGGATCTGCCCATAGTGCCAACTGCTTATATTTATGAATAGTTGTTTATATCGTAAATAATCTTTCTTGCTATGGAAGTAATTCTTTCTAGTACATGTGTGCATCAAATAATATTTCAGCATGCTACAAATCTGTGCAGACACCACCAAGTGATTTTAGGAATTTGGAAACACAGCTGAACTAACAGTTAGGTAAACAGGAAATAATTAGCCTAAGTGACAATTAAAAAATCATACCTGGTATTTGTGTATCTGTCACACACTCACTGTGGTCTCTCTTCATTTTTTTTTCTTTTTTTTTTGAAACTTGTTAATTCAGATCAATTCTTCAGTGGTAATATAGCCCTTGGGTTACATGCCAGCCTATGGAATTATATGTTTGAACACAGGGCCAAACTAGCAGTTATTCCCTTGCCACTAAAGGTGAAAAGGTTCCCAGTAAATCAGGTTACTTTTCCACAGGGTAAGCAGTGTTAAATACAGTCTCTCTGGGTACTTCATCAATATGGTTAACCTATTGGCATTATAGTTATCAAATTACAGTATTAGATGTCATAGAGTTAAAAATAAATCTGTTTTCCATTGAGGAAATCTATTTATGTGGAGGCTTCTATATTAAAAGCTTAGAATATATATAATAGAATCATAGTTCTCTGAGAATCATTACAACAATGGAGGTTTTCAAAATTAAACCTCTAAGAATGCCTTACAGATAAGCAAAAGGCACTCAAGGGATTCAAGGTACATACCATAAAGGGCCATCATCTTATTAGTGTTGTACCACTAACCCTATTAGCAGTCTCCAAGCTGAGAAGGATTACAGTTTGTGGATTGTAGAGATATTTTGTAGACACTTTGCAACTAGCCACAAAATGTTCACCTTGGGAGCTTGGTCCCTGTAGCTGAGTTAAATGGCTGCCCTAATTCCACCACCATAGCTGCATCAGTCTCTTAATGTTCCATAAATCCAGTCAAGTACTTTGACCTCTTTATTCATTGTCACTATAGCTGCTGAAATTGTCCATTCTCGCAAAGAGCCCATAGGAGCTTGGCTCTTTTGACAAATGTGGAGAGGGGAAAGTCAGTTGCCTGCAAAATGTGACTGTGGTTATTTTTACAGGGAAAACAGAAGCAGCATGGAGAAATCAAAATAGTTAATGAATACACAGAAGAAGAGAGGGCTGGTTCTTTGTAATATCATGCTATATGTAAATTATTGAATTTATTTAATACTGTACAACTCATCAAATCATTCTCATATTTGTGTTTAAATATGAATCAATTCTTACGGGTTCCTTGTTTCATTGTTGGAAACTAAGAAGATAAAAAGGACTGTAGCCTATAAAAGCCAATCTGTTTCTGAAAAGAGTCTATGGTAGGAGGAGTATATGGCAATTTCCACTGACTTGTTCTGTGGTCATGCAAATAAGCTTTTAAACACAGCTCTGCCTTAAAGAGTCCTTCCAGAAACATTTTTATTGTGTCAGTGAAGTTATGGTGTGCTGTTCATTACAATGTCAAATAGGGTGTGTCCCATTTTCTAGACTTATGGGTTTTTTATCATAGCACTTCATCCATATGTAGAATCTTCCATATAGGTAGGTTAAAAGCACTTTTTGGATATAAGTTAATTAATTAAGCCTCAGATAATCCCTGTGATTTAAGTGTGTTTTTTATTTTATCATACCATTTCTAGAGAAAGGCACAATTAAGGCTTCTCTATGAGACCTACAGTCTCACAGTGAGTTAGCAACAAAGTTAGGAAGCCTATTCATTGTGGCCCCCTGGTTGCATGCCCTAACTGCTAACAACAATAGGCTAAATTCAGAGACAAGCCTCAGTATAAAGGGAGACTGGATTGGCATGACATATGCCTTTTTTCCAGTCTCATCAAAATGTGTGTTGCACCAATTCAAATCCTTCTACACTTAAAGAAACTTCCTCTCAGTCACTGGAAAAAAATCTCTATCCTATTACACATGGGCATCTCCATTTGACAGCTAAAAGATGCCATAGGTGTATCTGTGAGAGGATTTTGTTTGAACAAAATTTCTCTGTTCCCTAGATTCACTTTGCAATATCAAACTAACACATACAACCTCCCACAACTCTCTTGAAATTGACCCATTTATGATACAGTGTTGACTATGTCCAGCATCACATGCTCAACTTAACACTTACTAAGTGCAGTTAAAACCAGAGCAAATGCATACTCAACCAGTTTAGTACAAGTTATGGGCCATCACGGTGCTGCAAAGTCTCTCCCTTTCAGGTGAGGAGTATCTAACCTAACTTCAATATGTCTTAAGTTTAATAAGTTACAGCATTTCAATGATTTGCAACTGTTACAAGTGACTATGTGACTACACCTTTAATGTTATACAGCATCTCTCACGAAGACTTTAGTTTGATTTCAGGCTTATTTCAATGAATACTCTAATTTAGGTATAACATCTTTCCATATCAGGGGCTTCCCTTTTTCCCCATGCAATTTTAAAATTATCTGAACCTAAAGATAGACAAATAAAAACTTTTCTTAAAATTTCTTTCACCTTAATATTGTAACAGGCAACTCTTGCCCCTTTTACTAGAAAGATGGAGGAGTGCAGGAACCTTAGAGCTAGAAATGGCAGCAGGTAGTAGCTGTCCAGGTGTACTGAGCCAAGGACTAAAAAAAGATCAGACTGGGCACATCCATATGTGCATTAATGAACTTTTTCTAATGCACATTATATTTAGTACCTCTGGGCACCTGTACGTGAGCACAGAGGCTGCTCTGACATGATGGAACTCCAACATGTTGGAGCAGACTTGATTAATCGAGTCTGCTGGAATGGCACTTCAGCAGCCTCCTGCATCTTGTGCATCAGCCTCCCTAAGCTTAAAAATGGCAGCAAGGGCACTTGAACTAAAGCTCATCGACTAAGCTTTAGTTCAAGTGGCCCCACTACCATTTTTAAGTGCAAGGATACTAATACAGGAGACATGGCAACGCTGCTTCCGGGCTGGGATCTTGTGGCAGTGGCAGCGTGGTCCAGAGCCAGGACAGAACTGTAATCTGCTGCCTGCACATCCTAAGCAGGATCACACACTACAAAGGGCCATTAGGTGCCAGGGTGGCAGACCCTGGAAGCTGCTACATGGTGCATTAAAACAATATTTTATGCATAGACAAGGTTCCATGGCTATGAATTGTTTGCAGACATTTATCTCTTTTCCCTGACCCATAAAACGTTCCCAAAAAACTTTGAAGTAGTAGTTATTAGCTAAACAAGTAGTGTAACTAAGGGTGCTGACTTAGCTGGGCAGGGGGAGGAGGGGCAGAAATACACTGGCAGCAAGACAGCACCTGGAAGTCACCACTGCCTCTATCGCCATTGCCCTGGATACCCAGCTGCCTTGTTACACCTCTGATCTAAACTGACTGTATCGCATCTCAGAAATTCAGTTCTTTAAAAGCTGTTAGAAAAGTTAATTGAATCATGCAAATAATTTCCTCAAATAATTAATTCCTTAAATGTCCACAATAATTAATTAGCAAGGACGGGTTGTATACATTACTAATATAATACTAGACTAATTTAATGAATATTTGTTTGATATTCTGGAATTCAGTTTTGAAACAGTAGACAAATAAGACATAAACACCTAATGTAAAAATTGATTTAAATTGCTCTCTATTGGCCCTGTTAGCCTTGTATTATACTTTCTGTGACTGTCAATAAAAATAATTGTCAATAAGGTCATAAGCCAAAAAACCAGAATAGTGTAGTGGGCAAATATGAACAAAGACCCAGAAGTGGGTCCAGGATTTTGAAAAAGGAGGGTGTCAGAGCAGTGACCTGCGCTGCAGGGATGGTTGCATTCCCTGCTCACAGCCTTCCTCCCCTCTCCCCTCTGCTGGAGTGGGTGGACTACACTGAAGGAGCAGCAATCAGGGACTTCTTTAAATTTCCAAAGCAGGTAAAAATTCACCCATTTTCCCTCCCTGCTCTGAGGCATGTCCCCCCTTCCCACCTCCCCTGCCCACTGCTGCTCCTGTGCTCACTGACATGGGGGAAAAGGGAGATTCCCGAACCACTCCTACCTATTCCAGCCATGCTGTGTGGGGGCCCAGCTCAGCCTAGGATAGCAGTGTCAATGGGAGGGACATGCCTCTGAGCATGGAGGGGAAGGGATGGGGGGAGTTCTTACCTGCTTGGGGGACATAAAAAGGTCTCCGGCTGCTGCTCCTGCAGTGTGGTCAGAAAGTGGGGTGTGGCTGCACCTCTGCTGGATCTGCCCTTGCAAAGACCCTACCAGTGTGTATTGTTTCCTATGGATTTATGCATATGTTGGAATATACACCAAAGCTAACATTCTGTTACGTGCAACTCTGGATTGAAACAGGAGTTCAACTTTTGTAACTGAGAGCTGACCTACTGTGAAAATATATATTCATTTGCAATGCAGAAAATAACAAATAAGAGACTGACTTCAAATTACTACTAGGAAAAAAGGAATAAAAACTGAAAATATAGCTCAATGCTTTGGCCTTAGTTCAGGCCATTGTGAGAGGAAGAAATATAAAGCAAAAAAGAACAGAGGGTTGTGTTTTCAGCTGTTACAAAATAGAACTCTACTGAAAAGAATTTACCAGATGTTTTATATTAATGTAATGTGAAGATTACCAGTCTCCTGGAAGATGTCATCAGACTCTTATTCAGTTCTTCTGGTACCATGGCTCTCCAATGAGCACACCCTTTTTATGAGACCAAGGGCTTGACCTGCTTTCCATCCACTAATCGATGCTCCCTTCCCTGGTATACAATATATAAACAGGAGGTATATGGAGAAGATAAAAAAACAAAAATAACAAAAACATAGATTGTTTGCAGGCTCTTTTTAAGACTGAAGAGCCAATTTTGCAATTTGGTGGGGGGGCAAGTTATTGAGCCCCTGATAAAAGATCAGATTGTGATCATGGCTTTGTATAGCTCTGAATTGCAGCTTAGAGACACAGAGCTCCAAATAACATCCATCTCATTGATAACTAATTATAAATATAAACCTCTGATCCTGCTGCTGTGACCATCTCACCATGTTGGCAGCTTGGCACTTGTGTTTGGCAGGCTGATTTGGCTGGCAATTTCTTACACTGCATGTAGTTCTTGAACTGTATTTTGCAACTTGTTTCTTCTGATTTCTCTGGTTGATTGCAAGGATATTAATAGTGCTTCTTGGGGTACTGAATTCTAACACTGATCCCCTGACCTGAAATGCAAAAAATTTATTGCCCTTGATTATCAATGAAAATGAATATTTTGGCATTTGGGTATACCTAGTAGAAGTGGAAAATATTTTTTGTGACCACTGCATCTCTGATCTCCAGATGCAGATAAAGGGCTATTTATTTTATATATAGCAGGAAAAAAAATTATTACAGACAAAAGAAATTTGAAAAAAGCTGAGTTGTTGATATATAGGACGTAAGCTTAATAAATATTACCAAAAATTGATTATACTATGAATTCACTGGGGGAACAAGAGAATAATTGTTAATGCATTTATAAGCTACTGGCAAAATACCATATTTTATACTTTATGGCACAGATTATATATACTAGCACAGAGGGTTCCAATAAAGATTTCTGCTGCCCAGTGTATAGTCTTATTCAAGATTTTGCTTGTAGGTGTTACAGTGTTTTATGAAATAACCAAATGCAGATGAAAAAGTCAGACGGCTCCTATTATTTTATTACAAAGAATCCTGGTCACTTATCTATATTTTCAGGGAATCTCTGTGGATTGCTTACCCCTTGTAAAGTCAAACCAGATCCATTAAGATAAAACAATGTCTGTGGAGTAGCTCTCCTACCATTCTGTCAGTCTGGGGCTCAACAGGGAGATTTCAGAGTCTCTTTTCCCAGCACTGAAATCCTCAGCCCAATTTTTCTCTCTCTTTCAAACTTGTTATTCCAGGCTACTTCACCCTACAGCCCACAGGACTCACCTACAAGTCTGGAAATTTAGCAGCAGGGGAACAGTGGCACTCCTGGGAAGCCCTGGGCCCTGTACATTGGATCCAGTGCCTGATCCCAGCATGCAGGCTTGGACAGGGGTGGCGCTGAACTCCAGGGCCAAATCTTGATTTGAGGGGCTGGGAAGACACAGTGCTGGGCCCCCAGGACCCAATCCCAGTGAACACAGAGGTGGGAGGGGCACTGCCAAGCCCATAGGACCCAATTCCGATGCTCAGGGAGTGGGAGGGGGCAGCTCTGGGCTCACAGAAACCAATCCTGGCATAGGTGATGCCAGGCCCCCAGGACCTAATCCCAGAACACAGGTGGTAGGAGTGGGTGGTGCCAGGCCGTAGAGTCTGATCTGGCCCAGAGACCAGCCCCACGCCACTCATCTGGCCCATGAGGCCAAAAGGTTGAGCAATCTGGAGAGGTAAATTCAAACTCAAGTGTTGCCAGGAACCAGCTCCATTCATATCTCAGTCATAAAACTATGCATAAAAAGGTGCAATAAAATTGACATGCAATCATTTTCCCTCTGTGAGAAAGTGTCATTAAGAGACTCATCAAATCACTCTGATATTTATGTTTAAATATGAATCAGGTCTTAAGAGTTCCTTGTTTCATTGGAAACTAAGATGATAACAAGGGCTCGAGGCTATAGAAACCAACCTATTTCTAAAAAAAGTCTTTGGTAGGAGCTCTGACTTGTTCTGTGGTCATGCAAAAGTCCATTTAAACACAACTCTGCCTTGAAGAGTCCATTCCTTTTTGTGAGAAAGGGTCATTAAGAGACATTGCTCTAAAAATTAAGAAAGTATAATTTCTTCAACTATAGATTGAAGCCATTTTTAAGCTAAATGTAGAAACAAGGGTTCCCTATGCTGGCAAAGATAATGCTGATATATATGTTGTTTTAAACATGAATGTTTGCATCCCAGTAGTCCACTCAGGATTAGTTGTTTGGTGGAATTTTGACAGGAAAAAAAAATCAATGAAAGCTTTCTTAATTATCAATCAATTATTCATGGCAAAGAATGAGCGAGTGGATTCTTCTGCCTCTAGTTGTAAATGTTGTAAGGCTTGTTGGAGCAACTTCAAGGCTCAGAAATGTCAGGGGTGGATCCTGAGGGGGGTCTCATTCTCCCTTTGGGTGCCATATGTGCTGTGAGCTCTCAGAGCTCACCAGAATGTCAGCCGATCTCCTCCTGGAAGCTCCATACGTGCTGGAAACTAGGAACTCACTGGCTGGTCAGTGTCGGGTCTGCTGGGAGTCCCTGCTTTCAAGCTACAGAACAGGGGATTTGAGCCTGGCTGCTGTTTGCTCTTCCTCTTCTACCTCCTTTCCAATCCCTGAATTACACCGCAGAGGAAAGGAGGGAACCAGCAGCCTGCAGTGATGCTCAGGTTCAACCCTTACTTCCCAACAGCTTTGGAGCCCAGGGGCTGAGCACTGCTGCTACCACTCATCCCCAGAGCTGCAGAGCACTCACTGGCCTTCAGGATCACAGCAAGGGATTGCAGCCACACTCTTTGGCTGTGTGCTGTATGTGCAGTGAGCAATCTTCACTGGTGGTTGCTGCACAGCTGGAGGGGGAGTAATCACACCCCCATCACTGCCAATCTGTATCCCCCCAGCATAAAGAATAAGACCTCCAAATCTCCAGTACTTTCCCCATATAATCAGAACTATCCAAATCTCCTAGGTATATCTATAATGACTGGAAGGACACATTCTTTTAAGGGTATTTTAGCACACCACTTGCACCTAGTAATGCGAATTGTATAGGTCTCTCAAAATGGGAGATAATGAAAGAAAGCTTTCACATTTCTCTGCAACTGAAGACATGTTTTGTTTGAGTGAAAGTTCAGCTGAACATATTTTATGATCTGTTTGCCTGTGGTTAATGAACATATTCCTTAAAAATGGAAAGCCAGAAATTTGGATCTCTTAAGGCTTAAAGGAATGCTTTTTCCCATCTTTGGTGATGTCCAAATGAGGCCAACATTAGGCTGAGCAAGGTCCTATTCCAGAGCTCATTTGAGTATTCCTAACATTTTGTTCTTATCTTCTTACCTTAGGTCAGATCAAGAAATAGTCCAAATGATAAAATTTCAATCCAAAAATCCATGCAGTTTCTGGAAAGTCATTTATGGAAAGTAGATGGCAAAAGAATCAAAATGTCTCATCAGCAAAATTAGTATTTATGAAATTAGTGATGGAGCATAACTGGCAGAGTGATTGCACTATAAATACTCAAAATGTAGGGGGAGGGAACAGATATTTTGCTCATTTTCCCTCCCACTGCTAAAGCACTGTATTTAATTGACTTACAATTTTTTCCCTAATATATTTCTTTATGAAACCTGCCTTGAGCAATGGATACATGATTGTTCACTGAGGGTTGTGCCTCATTTGTTCCTGTAGATTGTGCCTAATTAACGCTAACTTGTCTGTACATAAAAAGTACAATAGGCTGTCCTTTCCAATTTAATTCCGACAGTTTAATCGAATCTGTATTCTTTCAAAAATAATTAGATCATTTACACTTCATTAACATGTAATGTAATGTTGAGGCATTCATCATAATGATTTCTTATTTTTCTTGTGCAATATTATCTCCTCTAATGAAACTGTTAACACCATGCATGTCTTAATTAGCTTTATCATATCACTGACAATTTCAGGGAGAGCCACATTTTTACAAATGAAATTAAATTAGCTCAATAGGTATATTTTAAGAAGAACCTGCTCTATTAATGCAAAAATATTAGATACAGATTTACCTTTATTTCTGTCTGGTAGTGCCTAGTAATGATTTCTGTGTGCATCTTAGAGAGGTGTTCCATCCACCTTTCCCTCACAACCCTCCATATGAAACAAAGCAATGCAAGGCTTCTAAAACAATATATAAACCTGCCATTCACCGTTCTTATATAAAGTTATAAGAATGTACTGGTTCCAAGTTGGAATTCTGGGTTTTAATCATGATGAGTTTGGAGAAGTCTGCTTTCGGATTTCAGCTTTTCATTGGAAGTCTAACTATACAACAACCTCTAGTCAAAAGCCTCAATCCAAACATCCCTGAACAAAAGGTGAGATGGTTAGGATCCAGTTCCAAGCCAGGCTTGTCAGAACCATGACTACACCCATCCAGGAAATCAAAAGTAATAAGAGCCCAGTCCTACTGCCTTCATTCTGTTCTTATGTTAACATCTATGACAGTTTGGCTTGAGTTATGATAGCAGAATGCTGACCAAAAAATAATATTAATAAAAAATGGCAATTGTGGATCTGGCATTTCCTGAAAAATGTAACCACGGTGTATTTTGTATTTATATTGGTATCAGCTCATTAGTACTTGCATTAGTATTAGAAATGAGCAGTTTTAGTGTCTAATCCTACAAATTCCTAAAATACCTATGACTCCTATGGGACTTGTGTAAATACACCATGCCCATAAAGTTTTGATCAAGATTTGTTCAGAATTTCTTTTTTTTTTTCCTTGTGTTTTTTTTTTGTAAGCTATTCATATTCAGAAACAGTCTTGCAATAAGACATTTGTTTGTACATGGCCATGGACAAAAAATTGCCAGGTCACGACTATGAATAAAGCCCCTCTTAACAGATGACGAATGTCCACAGCTTCTATGACAGTCAGTGAGTATTCTAAAATGTTCGGCACTTTGCATAGCTGAGAGCTTAGCTAACTCGGGTTCTCAAAATGTTTTAGAAACAGATAAACTGTTTTGCCATTAATTTAATTGTCACTGAGCTGAGTAGTAGTTAGCCATGTTAGGAGATTATTACGTGTTACAGTTAAAATGTGTTAACTGCACTTAAAATGCCAGCAGCCGACCATTTAGGCAGGATAACGTGTCCTAAGTGCTCTTGTATGGTATGCTTTTTTTGAAGGGGGAGTATCTGATCATATTAACTAATGTGCTGCCTTAACATAGGACTGCTCCACAGAGATAACAATTGATTGCAGTCCAGAAGCTAAGACCCACAATCCATTCGATCTTGATCTCCAGCTGACTCCCAATAATAATCTGATTTTCAGGTCTCAGCCTTGGGACTGGACAAAAGTCTGAAACTGACTCCCATGTGATCTCAGAGCTAAGACCTGAAAATCAGATGATTTTTGGGTCTCAGTCCTGGAACCACAGAGAGGCCAGTTCAAGACCCCAGTATATCTATATTTAGATCTTTAACGTGAGACTACCAAGAAACATTTCTAGGTTGCGTTAATGCTAACTGCAATCTAATATTATAAAAGATGCTAAGTGTAATGTGTACCAAAGCCCATAGATGGAAATCAGGCAGAAGGCAGGATAGATTTGCACTTTATAGGCTAACAAAATGGGAGATGAGTAGCGTAAGAATCGCTGCGCCTAGTCTGTAAGATGTAAATCTACCCTGCCTTGCCAATTACAAAAATGTGTCTGTTCTCTGTGAACAATTTTATATATGATTTTTATTCAGCTTCATAAATGTGTATAGTCTTGTGATTATTTGTTCAAAGTTGTGTTTAAACAAAGATATGCACCAAAAATTTGCACCATTGTTGTAGATCTCTCATTGGCTGTGTCCAGATGAGTGCGGACACGTGGTATGCGGCACTGCAGACCCATCTGAAAAAAACCTATGCCAAAAAGCAGGGTGGAGCAGCACATGTGGCAGCAACATGCACCACCTCAAATCAGAGCCTAACCAGCTGGAACCACACTCCAGTTGCAGGCCAGGCTCCCTGCTACAGGAACACTACAGCTGCAGCTCCCTAAGGCCCCCAGGACAGTTGCTGGCCCCAGCCTCCCCTACCCCACCTGGAGTAACCTGCCACACTCTGGAGCACACATGACATGGGCATTTCCTACTGCTACTTGTCCCTAGAGAAAGACACATTCCTGCTCATGCAGACGTGGACATTGGTTGCATCTACATGTGCACTTAACTGCTCAGTAGACTAATATGCTGAGGTATAAAGTGTCACAGTCTTCACATGCAATGCTATTATACCACAGCAAACTAATTTTTGCCACCATAAACATAGTACTGTCAGGGACAGTACTATCTTACAGTGGTGAAAATAACTGTGCCTAAATACACGTGTAAATGCTGACCTGGGCTTACATTGTGCCAGGTCAGCCCAGGCAACAAAGGTCCAGACTCCTCCCTGCTGCCTAGCCACAGAGCTGCACATGCTGGGGTACCCTCATGTCCCTCCCAGCCCCTCCACTACCTCCTAGAGCCTGGAGCTGACCCACCAGATCCCCTGCCAGCACAGGACTGCTCTGCCCTGGCTCAAACTGCTGCAGTCCTAGGGGAACATGAAGAAGCTGCACCCAGGAGCAGCTGACTCTGGCACAGACTGTGCCAGTGTATTTCTGCGCATTAATTGCTCATGTAGATTGCCCATTGAAGGTTAACTATGATCATCCAATCAGGAAGCATAAGCAGGATCACACAACCTTGGTGACATAATCACATATCACATTCTTAAGTAAGCAGTAACAAAGAGTGGTTGAAAACATAGTTGATGCATACAATTTATGAAAAAAACATAGGCTAAAATGTGTTTGCATAAAGTGTTCATTAAATACCTTTAAATAATAAACAATTCTATTAATATAGAAGTTCTCTAGTGGATAATTCATAAACAAGATAAAAGGACAAATTAATCAAATACACTGTTTGCTACCAACTATTATACGCTTTAGAAAGCCAAAGCAAAGCTAATTGTATTTATTTCTCTTTATTTATGTATTGTCAAAGGTTGTTGTGTAAAGACTGTTGGACCATTACTGATAAAAGTGATAATGATAGTACCCTTCAATCCCAGAGGTCTCATCAGCCATTAAAAGAAAACACTTCAGATCACTTTTAATAAATTTAAATGCATCTTATCTACAGGCATGGACATAGTGGTCATGTCTATACGTGCAATTGTAGTACCTGAATAAGCTGCAGAGCTTAATGCTCTGGCGTTAATTGCTCCTGGGTGAAATTTGAATGTGCATCTGGAAGCAATTAACTCCAGAGCAATAAGCTCCACAATTTATTCAGGTGCAGCACATGGAGCTTGGGTGAAGCAGCCTCAGCTGGTAGTGGGTCCAGAGGGTCACCCTGCCAGCCAGGGGCTGCTCACCCCAGCTCAGTGTGCTGCAGAGAGGCTGGCTGGGGCATGAGGGAGCTTCAGTGCAGGACTAGCCAGGAAGCAGCCCCCACATTGAAGCACCATCATGACCCAGCCAGCCAGGCAGCATCTACATGTACATTGCTGCAGAGTTGTTGTTTTTTTCTGCAATAGGATAATACTTGTATTTATAAGCAGGTTTTACAAGTACTATCCTGCTGTGAATTATATTAGTTTACTCCAGTCTAATAGGGGTGCACGTGTAGATACCAAGTCATTTACTGTGCAGCTAATTAGTTACCTGCACAGTTAAGTGTCTTGTGTAGACTCCCCCCGCCCCCCATAGATCACAAGTCAAATCCTGAACCTTTCACATTAATATTTAATAGATTCTAATTTTACCCCTCGTATTTTACATGGCTAGAAATAAAGAATATTCTGGACCCTATCATGGCACACAGGGGAGATCCCTGAGGATGGAAAGAAGGCCAGCATTGTACCCATCTTCAAGAAGGGGACGAGGGAGGACCCAGGCAACTATAGGCCAATCAGCCTAACCTCCATCCCAGGGAAAATCCTGGAAAAACACATTAACAAATGTATGTGCGATACGCTCATTGAGGGTAAGATTTTGAATGACAGCCAGCATGGCCTCATCATGGGTAGGTTTTGTTTTACCAATCTCATCTCCTTCTACAAACAGGTGTCTTGCCACCTGGACATGGGAGAGAAGGTTGACATCATATGCCTAGACTTCCAAAAGGCTTTTGATCTAGTATCCCATGATATCCTTGTGGAAAAATTGGAAGGCCGTGGGCTTATCTGCTCAACAATTCAGTGGATAGAAAACTGGCCGCATGGTAGGACCCAGAGAGTTCACATGAATAGATCTGTGTCGTCCTCGTGTGAAGTGGCCAGTGGTGTCCCTCAGGGGTCCATGCTTGGACCAGTGCTTTTCAACATCTTTATCAATGATTTAGATGTGGGGGTGAAAGGCTTTCTGGCCAGGTTTGCAGATGACACCAAGTTATGGGGGAGCATGATCATGCCAGAAGATAGGGTGAAGATACATGTGGACCTGGACAGGCTGGAGAGTTGGGCGGACTGGAACCAGATGAAGTTCAACTCAGAAGTGTAAGGTGCTCCATCTGGGGACAAACAATCTCCAACATACCTACAGGGTCAGTGGTGACAATTTGACTTGCACCACAGCTGAAAGGGACCTTGGGGTAGTGACTGACCATCGCATGAACATGAGCCGGCAGTGCAATGCTGTGGCCGGCAGGGCAAACAACATGCTGGCATGCATTAACCATTGCATCTCATGGAAAACTAAGGAAGTGATACTCCCACTGTACTCTGCACTGGTGAGACCACAGCTGGAGTACGCATCCAGTTCTGGGCACCACACTTCAACAAGGATGTAGAAAAACTTGAGAAGATCCAGAGAAGAGCCACCCATATGATCAGGGACTTGCAAGACAAGCCATATGAGGAGAGGCTGAGGGACTTGGGCCTCTTCAACCTACAGAAGAGAAGGCTGAGAGGGGACTTGGTAGTAGCTTACTGCTACATCAGGGAGTACATCAAGAACTCAGTGAACAGCTGTTCAGCAGGTCACCCCTGGGGAAGACCAGGAGCAATGGGTACAAACTCCTGGAAGGACGCTTCAGGCTCAATTCCAGGAAAATCTCCTTCACAGTCAGGGTGTCCAGACTGTGAAATAAACTCCCTCCAGTGGTGGTGCAGTCACCTACCCTGAAAATCTTTAAAAGGAGACTTGACAGCCACCTCGCTGGGGTCACTTGACCCCAGTTCTCTTTTCCTGCCTAGTGCAGGGGGACTGGATCTGGTGGTCTACAAGGTTCCTTCCAGCCCTGAACAATCTGCAAATCTATGAATCTATGACTGACATTTTGATGACCAAAAAAATCTCCTCTCATGCTATTCCAATTTGAATATAGATCATTATAAGGCGACAAAAGGGAAGAGGTTGATATCATATATTTGGACTTTAAAAAAGCCTTTGGCCTGGTGTCCCATGATATCCTCATGGAAAAACTGGGCAACTGTGGCCTCAACTACTCCACAATCCAATGGCTGGGGAATTGGCTCTGAGGTCGGACCCAGAGGGTAGTAGTTGACAGAACCAAATCAACGTGGCACTCAGTGACTAGTGGTGTCCCCCAAGGCTCCATTCTCAGACTTGTACTTTTCAATGTCTTCACAAATGATCTGGACACTGGTATCAGAAGTAGACTGGCTAAGTTTGCTGATGGCACCAAACTCTGGGGAAGAGTATCCACACTTGAGGATAGGCTGGTGATCCAGGTTGACCTTGATAGGCTTGCAAGGTGGGCAGATGAAAACCTGATGGCATCCAATATGGAGAAATGCAAGGTGCTCTACCTCAGGGGAAAAAAAAACACATTACACTTATAGGCTCAGCAATGCTATACTCTCTAGCACCATGACCAAAGGAGACGCGAGGATCATGATTGACCACAAGATGAAAATGAGCCACCTGAGAGCATAAGATACTGCAGCTGGCAAATCAAGCAAAATTCTGGCTTGCATCTACCGATGCATCTCGAGCAAGACCCAAGATGTCATCCTCCCACTGTACTCAGTCTTGGTGAGGCTGCATCTGGAATGCTGCATCCAGTTTTGGGCTCCACAATTCAGGAAGGATGTGGAGAAGCTTGAAACAGTCCAGAGGAGTGCCACACACATGATCAGAGGGCAAGAGAACAGGCTTTATGAAGAAAGGCTGCGAGCCATGGGACTCTTTAGCCTGAGGGAAGTGAAGGCTCCGGGGTGACTTGGTGGCAGCCTATAAGTACATAAGGGGTGTGCATCAGGATCTGGGGAAACACCTGTTCACCAGAGCACCCTAAGGGATGACAAGGTCCAATGGTCACAAACTCTTCCAAGATCATTTTAGGCTGGACATAAGAAAAAGCTTCTTTACTGTCTGAGCCCCCAAGGCCTGGAACAGATTCCCCCCAGAGATGAAACGAGCACCTACTCTGGACACTTTTAAGAAATATTTGAACACTTATCTTGCTGGGATACTTTGACCCTAGCTGACTTCCTGCCCCTTGGGCAAGGGGCTGGATCTGATGATCTTATGATGATCCTTCCAGCCCTAATGTCTATGAAATCTATGAAATCATCATTATAATAGCAACTCAGACTTCTTGCCTAACTCACAAATAATAATATCATGGGTTTACAAATTTCTTAGCAACAGGGAATGGACTTTGCTTGGTATAAAACCTTTTGCTTGATTTACTAATTCAGCTTGTGGTATGGAAGAATTCTTAAGGTGTCTCAGTACTGTCTGAAGACCACCTTCTAGCAACAGATAACAAGATATTTTTAAATGTTAAGGCCTTCAAAGGTGCCAAATGCCAAAAGTTCTCAATCCCCACTGAATGCAGCGAGAATGAACGACTCAGTGGCCACGTCCAGACAAGCGTGGTCGTGCAGTATGTAGCACTATAGACACATCTGCAGCACCACATACTGCACATTCAGCTCTTCTCTGTGCTGCATGGGAGAAGCACAAGAGATTTTTTGACACCTGGATATTCAGGGGTTTAAAAAAATGTGCAAAGTAAAAGCAGAGTGGTGCATGTGGGGGCAGTGTGCACTGCTCAAAATGGGAGCCTGGCCAGTCACAGCCACAGTCCAGATGCCAGCCAGGCTCTAAGAGGCAGGATCACCACTACTGCAGCCCCAGGACCCCAGGTAAGGCTGCTGGGGCCAGCTCAGTGCTAGACCCAGCCTTTCCTACCCCACCTGGGGTAACCTGCCACGTGCCAGAGGGCACATGGCACAGGTGACAACTAGTGGTGGCACAAGGTGTGCCACTAAAATTGTCCCCAGGGAACCAAATGTCTTCATACATGTGGACATGGACAGCGGGTGCATTAATGTGCCTTTCCTGATGCATAATTACATTTAGTACCTCTAATATAAGGTACTAAATAAATCTGCATTAGGCTGTGCTAATGCACAGTAGCATAAGTGCACACTTTTTAGGTGATATTTAATGTGTAGTAGTCTATTCCACTGCTCATTAGTGTATTATCATTGTTTTTTATGTGCTGCTTTAATGTGCAGTAGAATAGGCTACTGCACATTAAATTACATGTGTAGAGGTGCCCACTACCTATGGGACCAATTTTTATTTAGTTAAGCTTGACAGTATTCATAGATTTTTTTTTTTTTTATGTACTTTTATTCAAAGAATGAAAAGTTACCTGCACAAATCTCAGGGTTCTCTACTGAATATTGCTACATTTTTTTTTAAATCAGAAGAATTAAAAAACTAAAATTAAAAGGAAACTCTGCCAGTCATCAGCTGCAAAAAGAATTTTCTTTCCACTTTGTCACTATTCTGAAACACACCCACTTACTTCACTCCAAAAATCCTATCAAGCAGGTGTTATTTGGAGCATGCCTAGAAGGTTACTAACTCCAGGCTCTCCTAGAGACACTTTTTGATTGGCTCTGGCAAACTTAAGAAAGAAAGAAAGAAAAAACCCTGCTCTGCCCCACTCACTCCAAATAGGGATACATTTAAGTTAAAAAACCCTTCATTTGCTAAACAGTGACATTAGAGCATATGTGGGCATGTCTACACATCACCCTATGGCAACATTATTACTGCGCTGTGCTTTAGTACTTCCAAGCAGCACACAGTTAGTTTTCGCAGCTACTTCTCCATAGCAGCATGCTAAAATGGAGGCGCGCACTGCTATGGCGAAGTAGCTGATGGTCACCTGTAGACTTGTGTGATTGCTATGTAGCCATAGCGCATCATACGGTGACATAGTGCGTCTCTACGGTGATGCAGGGTGACATGTAGATCTGCCTTATAAGGCATCCCAAGCAAATGGTTTTGTATTGGTAAAGAAGAAGATTTAAGAACAAATATGTAAACAATTGAAACAATTAGCACAAAGATTATATATAACTGTGTCAACCCCCACTCTGAGATGCAGCACCTTTTGCTTCCTAGTTTAGATTGAGATACTCAGGATGAATGTGTGTTTGATAACTTCTAGTGGCTTTGGTTTCACAGGCGGCCAGCTAAACAAGTTTCTATGTTTTTTACAGTGTTATTAGCTTGGGAGACAAAGCACCAGCGAACAACTGGCAACAATCTTATGCCTCTAATATTTTATGCTGATCTGTGTAGATCACATATTGCAGCCACTAAAGCAACACAACAGCTTTATAGTCACTACATACGTAACACATAAAACTAATCTTTAGTAGCTAGAGTCTAAGGAACTCCCAGAGCTCATTATGTCAATAATTTATGTTAAACTGTGTCCCTTGATATAGAAAAGTAGACTAGGTTGTTTTTATCCCTGTGGGACTCTCATCTGAATGAAGGACAGGGCAGGAGGCCATTTCAATATGTTTAAGAGAAATAGTATTCTCGTAGCCTCCCGAATCTTTGAGGCATTTTCCCCACATCTCAGAAGACACAATCCCTGCAACAAAGCATTAACTATTTAAGCCCCTGAGCCCATATGGAGCAGGTAACAGGCCCAGAGCTTAAGTATGTATGTAATACTTTCATTTTAACACCCAGTGCTCACAACTTCCCAGTGAGAAAGTAATTTTATTAACTGCCATTTTACAGAAATGGAAACTGAAAGAGACAGTACAAGCCAGATACTGTGAAGTAAGTACCAAGCATCCTCTATTCTGCTCAAATTATTTGGGAATTGTAAACACACCTCCCCATGCTGAGAGATGTTCAGTATCTTTCTGGATTAGATCCAAAGTCAGGTACCTCATGTCACTGGTGTTGGTATCAAATACCAGGCTAGGAGTTCCTCCTTCTAGACTGCTAGATCTTCTAGGCTGAGAAAAATAAAATAAGCAGTTCAACTGTTACAATGAATTACAAAAGTAATTGCAATTATATAATTATGAGTTTGAATTTTCTGTAGTCAGCCCCACAAATAAAATGACCTGCCAGAATATTCCAATTTCTGCTATCAAACTATTTTACTAAGAATGATTTGTGTCAACAATGCAAGAGTAGGACGTTATCTTAAAAGTATTATGCTTAAACTACTATTTGTATTTGTCATCATCTTCCACTGACTTCAGTAGCAGGGAAGAACATTCAGGAAATGTCAGTGTTGAATCCTCAACGGGTCCTCGTGTATTAATGTTAATGCTGTGTTCTCATGTGACATAGTTAAACTTTAACATGAAATTTGATTGTGAAAGTTCTCTCAACCATATAGGGAAAAACCACAACACTGGATATTTTGAAAGTAGGTCTTACACTGTTTTCAATATTCTGTTAGTAATTTGAGAGTTTATCCCATCTTAAACTTATTCTGAAGTTACTTGTTTACATTACTCCCCACTTTGTACAAGATTTGTTCAGTTAGAGCTCTGATCCTTTTCTCCATACACCAATGAGAGTTACAAATGCTCAGCATTTTCTGAAACTACTTTTATTTACGTGCCTAGGAATAGATGGCTATCTTTAGGCAATCAAGCTTGAAAATATTGGCCTTTATCATCATTTGTTTGGTTTTGGTATTTGGTATATTTGTACTTAGATTCAAATTTGTTTTTTTAGTATCATTACTCTCTTACAATAATTATCTTTTGGATTCTCTGCTAGGAAGGTTTATGCAGCGTTAGGTGTTCTTGCATAATGATTTCTATGGGCGAGCTAAATTAAGTTCATTTGGTTATACAGTATCTATTTGATTTATGTCCATATTTGTTTGTAATTGTCTTTATGGTTGTTAGCGTTAATTAGAGAATCAATAAAAAAGATTTTTTAATGAAACCAACATGTAGAAAAACACTCTCTTATAATATACAATGTTATTACTATAATCCAGTATCAATATCCAATATTAATTTCACTCTAGATTTTCAGGATCTTCCTGGAATCAGCCAAAGGACATTGGGCAACTGCAAAAAAAAATTACTCAGTTTCACTGGCAGGGGTAACTTACAAGAACATTTTAGCATTTTCAAACCCAAATAATTATTCCTGACTAGGGCTGTAACTTTGGGTTGGGTGTGTTGCATCCCTGCTCTGGCCTTAAATTTACCTATATACTTTCAGTTCAATTTAAATCCTATAATACCAGAAGTTCTGTACTCTGGAGGCACATCTGCACAAGAAGCCACGTTGTGATAGCAATGAGCTACATCGATGTAGCATCAGCGGGCACAAACCATGATGCTGATGCTACTGCACAGTAGCAATGAGCTACTGTAGAGTAACTCATTGCTACTGCACAGTAGGGTCAGAAATGACCTATGCGCTGCCAGGACAGTGCAGTAACAGCTCAGTAACAACTGCACAATCAGGCACAAATGTAGATGTGCCCTGGGTGCCCACAATGGGGCATGTTTCTAGACCCAAATTCAAAGCACTGAAGGGCATAATCAAGCATAGTCCTCTTGCCATCAGTCATGCATCAAGTTCAGTACAGGCAAACTTTTTGCTGAAACAAAGTCTTCAAGTTCTTCGAGAAGGTTCTGCACCAAATTTTGCCCCTGCTGGTATGAGGCCAACCTCTAAACTGGATAATTCTCCTGATTTATAGGACAATTCTATTTTTGTTGAGAAGACCATCAAAGAATAAGTAGAGTGGAATCCTGAACAGAAGTGGATGGACTAAAGAAGAACGTCTCACGTTCGAATGCTTATCTAGCTTTATCCCAACTATATTGTTGGTCCACTAAGTTATCACCCTAAGAAATCCTTGCCGCTCACATAATATAGTTAAGCCATTTCTCCTTCTCCACTCTCCATTCAAGTCTTATTCATCTACTGCCCCATCCATTCATTGTATTGCTACTATTATTTATTTGTATTTCTGTAATAACTAGGAGTCCCAAACATGTACCAGAACCCCCTTGTGCTAGGCCTTGTACAAAACCAGAACAAAAAAGATGATCTTTGCTCCAAAGGATTTATATTTAAAGTTAATTCTTTACTTTTGGCACTTTTCCAACACCCCAAGCATCCTCCATTCCATTTTTCTTTCCCTTAGTGTCTCTGAAATTTCTGTTTCCTAGGATCAGGTGTTATATTCTCAGCAGCAGCAACTTCTCTCCTCAGCTTCCCTCCCTATGAAAGTTAAAGTTGAACACTGATGCTGATGCCTCTCTATCCCTTTCTACTCCCCTTGTCAGTACTCTCTCCTTGGATTCTTCTCCTAATACTCTCTTGGCTATAAGTGGAGAAAACACTGGATCTTGGAAGCAACCTGACTGGTTGGCAAGGAAAAGTAAGAAGGAAAGCTTAGGCACTGAACCCACTCGCCCTAATGCAACTACCAAAGTTTTCAGATAAGGGGCAAGAAAGCAAGACTGCCTGGCCAAAATTCATAGTAAATCAGTGCTTAAGAAAAAAAATAGCAAATGTGCCTAGAGAGTTTGAAGAACAGTGTATAAACACAGTAGCATGGCATCCTTCTTTGATACCTAATGGCCAATAAAAACCCTAGCCAAGTAGGAACCTTGGAACTTGTAAGAAGCCTTTAACTAGGCAAATATGTTTTCAACCAATAATCTTTCACAGGACTGTCTAGCATAAGTAGAGAAGGAAAATTTTGCACAGTAAATAGAAATGCTGTATGGCATTCCTTTAAAAATTCAGTATTTATCCTGCATTCCTTAAAGCATGGGTGGTCAAATATAGCCAGACATAACAGCACAGACAACCTTCACAGAGGCCAGTGTGCATGTCCTGAATCTGTCCTTTCTTATGCCAGTGCAAAGTAGGAGTAAATCTATTGAAATCAGTGGAATTACACCAATTTACCTGCCTTTTCTCACATACCTCACTCCCCTAAACAAGATGCTCGCATTGTTTTTGGAAGATGGAATGTAGAAAAAATGATGTTTCTCGAGTCATTGCTGACTGCCTGATATGGAGTTAAGTCGTCCTGGAAATGGAGAGTGTGCACACCCAGGAAGTGTGGCAACCCAGGAAGCAGTCTGGAAGAGGCAGCAGGAACTTCCTAGTATGGTAGGACAGCAATGAGGCTAGGCCCCAGGCCCTGTAAGGGCAGTAGTAAGACTTACTTTTTTACTGTGTACAGTTTTATAAATATCTGTATCTAGATCTGTATCTATATTTATCTATTAGGGCTGTGCGAAGCTTTGGTCCCTGATTTGATTTGGTGGAGATTCGGCCCAATTCAGTGGCCGAATCTGAATCGAATCAGAGGACCCTTTGATCTCTCTGAATTGAATCAGAACCCTCTGAATCAATTTGGACAGATTCAGAAAGATTCAGAGATTCAGACATAGACACAGCTTTAAATGTTTTTTCTACATACCTCGAGGTAGCAGGCGGCTCATGAAAGCTGCAATGCTGGGACGCATGGAGCGTCCCACAGAAGTGCGGAGGTCTCCCCAGCATGCTCAGCAACAGACCCAGAAGTGGACCAGAAGCACTTCCGGGTCTGCAGGAGAGTGTGCTGGGCCCCCCCCCCAACCCCCTAGCTCAGCAACTGGTGCCTCCTGGGTCTAGGGGGGCACCCAGGGTCCCCCTGCGGCCAATCACCAAACTGAGGGGGCCCCCCCAGCGCACTCCCTTCCACTTCTGGGTTCGCTGCTGAGCATGTGGATGGCTCTCCTGCATTCCTGTGGGATGCTCCATGTGCCCCAGCATCGGAGCGATCACAAGCCATGCTGGTACTTTGAGGTATGTAAAAAAAAGCTTTTAAAGCTGTGTCTATGGCTGAATCACTGATTCACCAAATCAGCATCAAATCTTCAGATTTGGATTCGGCCAAATCAAATCCATATCAAACAATCGAATCACTGTCCCTGATTCAGGCTGAATCTGAATCCAAATCAAATACGGCCTGCTTCACATGCCCCTACTATCTATCTACCTAGATAGATATAGATATTTATATACATATATATTTATAAATACATACATATATCTTGTATCTTATATATAAAACATATATATCTATACACACACACACACACACACACACACACACACACATATATATAACAGCATTGCTTACACACTACAAGCCAAGCCCAGATATTACAGACTGCATGTAGCAGCTCATTCACTCTCTGCCAGTTAAGTGTCTCTTCAGCTAATAGCTACTGCCTCTCCAGTAGCCAAGGGTTAACGCTGGACTCCACCCCTGCTGTTTGCAGCCCCTGGGAGAAGTAGCAACTATCTTGTTGGCCTTGGGTCACAGTGCCTGTTTGCTCTATTCCACCCTGCTTCTCTTCCAGAAAAAAAAAGCTTCCTCACTTAAGATTTGCACCCCAATTTTGGGGGACTAAATACCGGGGGGGGGGGGAGAATGCATGTGTTATGCGAGTAAACATGGTAAATCTGATGAGAGGAGAATCAAGTCCTATGGATAAATCATTATGTCCAATGCCTGTTTCTCACAACTTCTCAAATAGGTTAATTATTATGCAATAATAGATATACATTCTTGTGTGGCCAGAAGAAAACTGCTCCTTTCCAACTTCCAGGCCAGGAATTGGGGAAGTTTAGTTTGTTTTCATTCTCGACTTCATACCAAAGCTAGCATCCAGGAAGCCCCTCAGTGGCTCATGTCCTTCCCTCCACAGCTTCACTGAGCTAGGTTGGGCATACCTACATGAGCTAGGGTGCAATGCAGGTGTATTCTCAGACACAGTAAGGAAGTATGGGAGTTCTGCTGAAATTATCTGCTCTGCATTGGTGTCCACTTATTTTACTACATTCTGCTAGGTACTTGCAACATTGGTTGCAGTGGAAAATCTAGGCAGGATCCTTTTCTTTGATCTGGGTCAGATTTCTGGAAGAGATGTCTGCAGCTATTGGGATATTGTTTGCAAAAACGTAACAGCAATAATTTGTCTTTAAAATATATATTGTTATTTTCCACTGCCCTATTATTAGGCTTTCCCAAGGTCACAGAGTAGAACAAGGGTTGAATAAGCTGGCTGTTGAACCTGATTTCAATCTCTATGAAATACCATTAGACTTTCTCAGCAGCCGCCCATTCTAGATTCTTAGCACCAGATTGTCCTTTCAGATACCTCGATGTAATTCTGCAGAAAACTTAATTCCTCTATTTTTGTATTATTGTAAATAAAAACTGAGCCTAGCCTATTTGACATTTGGTGGACTTACATCATAGTACTATTTATCCTTTGGAATGATTAAACTCAAGAGAAGATTATTAAAACTATTGGAAAAGAAACTTTGAAAATATTGACTTTTTTCCAGCATTCCTATAAAACTTATCAAAGTTTTATTGTTCCAGTTGGAGGTGTCTGACAACTGTGAGTTAGCTCTGCCATCCTCAAGGAAGAAGCCAGGAGAAACCTGATGGGAGCACTTACCTGGAACTAAAGGGGGATGCATTGAAATAACTATGCCAGGGGGCTTGGAAGGCTGAATTGGCTGCCATCTAAAGAGATGGCTTCACGGCCTGTTTACACACATTGTTGAATCCAGAGCATTGATTCTATGTTTGATGTGAAAAGAAATTAAAGCCCTGGTCTCATTAGATAACCGGTTATGGTTAAAGATCACAGGGAGACTCTCTCTTCTTTTGTATGACACTGAATGGGTCTCAGCAGGCAGCTCCTTGTGCACAATTGATTTCAAGCAGAGTTTTGTCTGCAAGATGCTTCTAGATTATGGCAAGAAAGCATTCTATAATCCTTCTGCCAATGTAGTTATGTTTAACAGACATTCAACTCTTATCACTGATTGATAACACTTAACTCAAAACATATTTAAGCTTTAGGAATGTCAATATTTTGCCGCCATGTGAAGGTGACCCTTGCTCTTCTTGTTTGCTAAGTGTGCGCAGTGGTTTGCTGGTAAATTTGTAAGGGTGGTTATGTGGGCAGGCTGTTATGGATTTGCTATCTTAGCCTGAAGTGTTTGCTGCTGATTATGTGATTAAATCAATAATAATTTCTGTTTGGATCCTGTGCTTCTTGATTCATCTTCTTTTCCATGCTGTGGAGCAGAACAATGAGCTCCAGCACTTGAGCCTGAAGTGCTTTGTTGTTAAAGAAATGCCAGAGGTATGGCAGGTGGCTTCCAAATCTCTTTAGAAAGCAAAATATTATAACAGCTCTACAGGTAAATAAACAAGTGGGGCCTTTGTGGCAAAGGAGTCAAACATGACAGGTGCAGAATAGGGGCCTCATTTTAATCAGTGTAACTGTTTATTCTGGCTTACCTGAAGTAGCATGGATCCTGCCAAACTGCCTTCATTCCATATTAAACAGATATTCTTTGATTCTGATAAAGGGGGAATTTACATTTAAAGAGGCACAGTACTCACATTCATGGCATATGGTCATTCTAGCCACCCTGGCAGTTTTACATTACAACACAGGAGGTCTGTGTGATGCACTTCACAGGACAAAGAGGATTTCCTCTCTCCCTCCACCCCCCCCCACCCCCTCCCTTGTCCCTCACATGCACACAGACATACACATAAATTACCATGGAGCAAAGTATATTAAGAATTCCTCAGAGTTCAGTAGGCAACAGATTTCCAAAGAAAAAGGCAGCATATTTCTTTTCACTTACTCCGTGCTGCTCTCTGTCTGCTTTTTCAGTAATGTCTTTCTAGCAAGGGACACAGACATGGCCATTTATAATAACTCATGTATTAATATGAGCCACGTTGGAAGAATCCTCAACTCTCAGAGGGGAATCTTCCCTTAATCCTTCTTTCCAAACTCCTTAGTGGCTGAAGGGGCTTTACCTTGCAAGCAACTTTTGCGCTGCTCAAGCTCTCAGCAGGAAAATCTGGGACAATTCAATGTCCCAGCGGAAATCACTGGGACACCAACAGATCTTTTAAAATCAGAACATCTGGTCAGTCACCTTATCCCATATGGGTAAACAGAACTTTGTTAATCAGGCTGTGTTAGAAAACTGATTGAAACTGAAGGTAGTTTAATGGTTATAGGATAGCACTTGGCTAATGTTTTAACACTGGGAATGTAGCATACTGTGATGGACAACAACTGTGCTAATCAGTTCTTTTAAACAACAAATTGCTTGTAGCAATGTTAAATATTACTTTTAAAAAACAGCAAAGCAACCTCAGGGAATGTGTTCATCGCTGTTTGTGAAAGAAAAGGATCCTAAGGTGGCTGCTCCTATACTGAAAGACAAGGCATTGTTCATTCAGTATATTTAGTTAATATTGTAACGGAGGCTGGGAAAATCCATTTTCCCTAATTTCAAACCCACTTAAAAATTCATAGCAAGCCCATACTCGGGTGCTGTTCAAGGCAGACTGAGGGGGGAGAGAGCTTGGAAATCAAGGGACAAGAGGAAAAATGAGAACAAAAAATAATGGGATGGAGAGTGAAGAGAGAGATGAGAAGAAGAAACAGGCTAGCCTTTTCAGGACAGGGTTATTTTGTTTCAAATGGCACTCAGATATCATTATGACAACTATTATAGAAATACAAACTTAAAAATATTAACAGCAATATAGAGCAGCAGCCCTTCTTAGCTTGAAATCAGCTGAGGAGGGTGGCATGAGAGTAAAAGGAGAAGACAGCTCATAAACATAGGCAAGTTTTGTGACCCAAACAAGGGACTTAACAGTTTTGCCCACTGCAGACTGTAACTACCATTTCTCTGTGTAGAACTATGTTAGTAATATCTCTATTTTGTTGGAAATAAAGAGGATCAGTATCCTGTTTCAAGACCAAGTCCATAACTAAACCAGAGGGAACTTCCTCTATCTTTTGTTACCTATGGATCTGAATTAAATGCATCCTTCAGCAGTCAGTGCCTTGTGACCTTTGTTATAAAAAAGCAGCACTGGAGGTGTAACTGGGATGCAGGGTTACAGCACTGTGTGGAGAAAAAATCATCCCACCAGCAAAAGCATTTTGTGGGCTGCCATCAAATTATGTGCTAGTTCAGTGAAAATGAAAGGTAGGTTACTGCAGGCGAAGAGCCACTATTCATAACTTTAAAAGCTGCTTCATTGTGAAAATAGTAAAATCAGCCAACCCCTGGGCAGATAGGAAGAAATTCATGGTTTCACTCAGGGTAAGATCAATGTTTGTAGCAAAAAAAGAAAGAAAGAAAGAAAGGCTGGTACTGACTCTGCTTACAATAAATCAGGAGTAACTGTATTTAAACAATGAAATTACATCTCTTTCAGATTAGAATTAATCCCACTGGATACACTATTTCGCTAATATTTCAAAGAGGACAAAATCCACATATTCTTGGGGAAATTGACAGAAATCTCATGTTCTGCAGGAGAATGTCCTGAAAAGGGACTGTTTGGTAGTTTCCCATTTCTCTAGCTACTTTGAGACAGCAATTTTGGTTTTCAATAGGTTAGTCAGGCAAAACACTGAGAGGCAGACATTGGTGGGAATATTCACATGCAGTAAGGGTGCTCCTCCGAGTGAGCAACGCTGACAGAATCTGACCCTTGGTAATGAATTCAGTTATTGTGTTCCTTTAATAGGGCATTGTGAGCACTGTCCTCAAAGAAAACGTGAAAACTGAAAACAAGCTGACAAAAAGTGACTGAACGTCACACTCTTTGAACACAGAAGCCTCGGAATTTAGTGCAAGGTCCTGGCATTGAGACTAGGGCATTCGTCTGCATCAAAGTGACTGTGACCATTTTGTGGCCTTGTAACTCAGCAAGTGGCTGATGTCTGTCTATCTGAAAACTCATGCAGCCTCAGAGAAGGAGATAGTTGGAAGAATATGTTCGCACACAATATCTTTTCAGTGCCTCGGTTTGTTAACCAGGAAATCTAATCGCACGATTAGCTTAATTCTCACATTTAGGCACATTACACACTGTGTAGAAAAGGACCCGTACAATAGCAAGAGAGACATATTTCACTCATCGTGTGCCATATAATGTTATCCATGCATGCTCATTAGACTTCTTAAAATAAATTTGTAGAGGAAATAATATCCTTTCATCCTGAATCTGCTGATACAATAGATTCCTAGCTGGCTAAATACCTTCTTCTATTAAGAGTGGGATAGCCATACGCTTTCTCAGTTGGTCTAGCTCTATTGTATCTGAAGTCAAGGGTGCCTGTAGACATGCAGGGATACTACTTAGATGCACTGTAATTGCAGTGTATTGGAGGAGACTCGATTAATCAAGTCTACTGGAGTGTGCTAATTAGTGTGTTGCAGCAGCCTCCGCATCTCGTGTATTCAGCATCCCCTGCTTCAAAATGGCAGGCATGCTTTAACTAAAGCTCATCAAAAGAGCTTTAGTTAAAGCACCCCTATTACCATTCTGAAGCACAGACTAATAAATACCTAGGATGCTCTGGGCACTTTAATTAGAGCAGCTCTTGGAGCCGCTCTAATTAAAGCTCCCCTTCCGGCTCCAGAGCAGGTGTAAAGATCTCCCACAAATGACCATAATTAGGCCAAACCTGAGAATTTAGGGGAAGATTTTCATTCGTAGAATAGCAACTAGGTGACACTCTTTGTACCCTTTAAAAACCCATCTTTTGACACATTCTGAAGTTGGCCTAATGTAACAGTTGCGTTTTTCCAGGCTACTTGTATTTTTAAATTCTCATAGTTTTCACAGCCAGCCACTACTAATCCACAAAAAAAGAGATAGCACACACATCTGCAAGTTTTCATGCATGGCTACTATAAAACATGCTCCAAGTCTAACTGGACTGGTTATCTCTAGGATTATGAGAGAGCACTCTTCCATCTCTATGCCCAAGTAGTTCTTAGAAGCCTCAAGAAGAAATCTAACTCAGACCGAAGAGGTTCCCAACTAGTGACTTCTATGTAATGATCATGACCACTAGGAACAGCCCGGAAGTCACTAACCCATTTCATGGAGGCTACCTGTCCCAGGCCAGATTCAAGACTGGTATCCTAAACATTTACTAATCCTTCCAGCTACCCACTGTGTAACCTTCATGTAACATTCCTATAATGCTGAAGACTCAAGTTGGCTGAAGTTAAGTATTCAGAGTACCCATGGACTTCTCCTGATTAGCATACTATAGAAGAGAGGTTACATGTTTTGCGGGATTATGAAAAGAAAGGTAGTTAGCCATATTAGTCTGAGAAAACAGGGTAGAGAGAATCACTTAAGTAAGGAACTAAATAATCCACAAGCTTCCCCAATGCAGAGTTTCAACGGTGTTGTCACCGCAGAATGTAGGATTTGCTGGATTCCTCAGAGCAGGAGTATTTCTGGCCCCTGAAAGCAGTAGCTCCCTAAGGTCTTCATTGATCATAAAGGCCCTGAGGGAAGTATCTTTTGAATCTCATACAGCACATATCCTGCTGAAAACAAATAATCCAATATGTAGTAACAGCCCCATTCTTTCCTGCCCCAACCAACTGCCCTCTAGCAACAGAGCCTGAACACCACACGCATCCTAGAGAGGGGCATTTTGGGAATCCCAGAAAGGGGAAAACACTTTAACCCTAACTGGGCTCCCCAAGTTCAGGTCCATTATGTTCCCATTCTATCGGTTCAGGGAGACAAGACATGACAGTAAAGGATTCCAGAGAATAATATTTAAGCAGAGCAGAGCCATAGCATACATATACCTTTCTGAACTCACTATTTTTCACCACTGATTTTGCATCTGAATAATTCTTGTTTTTTCATTTGCTTATTTCCAGATATTACATTCATTTTACTCTGAGCAAGCTAGTTTGTTGCTGTCCTCTGACAAAGTTCAAAGTATAACGAGCAAAACATCCAGATTAATTAAGGAACCTGGTGTGATTTTTTTTTCCCATAGATTCAACTGGATCTAATCCAAACCAAGGCGAACCTCAAAGTCAGTCTCCAGCCAACAGTCAGCCCATTCTGCTGACATCCAAAGAAAGGTTTTACTATATAAATGATAAGAAATACCCTTGCTAAGACAAGAAGCCCTTTAAAGGCATTAGTGTCACCTTCTCAAATGTTTGCAGTGACTCCAGGCTCTTTCCAAATACTGTACAACATTTGCAAACTCCTCCGTTGCCAAGAGTCCCAGTGAAACTTGATGCCTCAGAGTATATGAACTGAATGCCCAGAGCATCTGACTCTTCCGACTGCTTCGGCACCACACACACAGCAGCATAGACACACAGTATCCCTTTTATTTATAGTAACTCAAACTTAGGCAGCACCAGGTATGTCAAATTACCTTGATCATGAATCTTCAGGAAATTATTGCTTTTTCTACATAGTACCATGTCCTTTTAAAATGGGGAAGCAGGGAGGACATTGTGTTCCCTGTTGTGGAGCTGCCATTTTAATGCGTGTAACTGTTTCTAATTTATGCTGGGAACAGAATTTATAGGAAGATGAAAAAGGTTATATTTTCATTGAAAAATTACTTCCATCATTTCCTTTAACCGTGTACCTTTATGCAATCTCAGAGACTAGCTGACTCAACCAAGTGAGTCACCAATCTCTGAAGTGCAGAGTTGTATTCTGTTTACGTACCTCCCTTTTTTAAGATCACTGCCATTTACTGCAAAGGACTTACCAAAAAAAAAAAAGAAAGAAAGAAAATGGCACCAATATATCTCTGTATTGTTATATATGTTATGCATAATTTATATCTGGATATTAGTATATTTGCCTCTAGGTGAAGCCTGCCTGCTACACAAATGTGTCTCTATTTTTCTATAACCAATCGGTGTGATATATAACCACCTCAGATAGATAAAGTATTAATGCTTTGGTCACCTGAGGTGACTAACTTTACTGATCTGAAAGGATAGTTCTGGACTGAATGAGTGTGTCCTGAACACAGGAGGGCAGATAATGCATAATGTTCTTGTTTTGCATAGTGGAACCGTATCATTTTATGTCACGGGGAGGCAGAAAAGCCCTAAAGATAAGTTTAAACAGAGGGAAAGCATAAGATTTATTTATTGCTATTTTCTAAAAGAGTCTGCAGAACTAAGGGACCTGGGGATCCATTCTCCAGCTAAAATCATTAGAATCTTCAATAAGCATCTGCTATTTGGCACTCTATCCACACCTCCTACACAGCAGTGACTCTCTGGTCAGATGACTTCTGCACAGACTTTCGAGGCTATTGATTGGTAGAAGAACATCAAGCCATATTGTCCTGTATCATCCCACTTCATCTCATGTGACAGTAATGCGGAGGGAGGATGTTAAAAATCTCCAGTGATGGTAACTGCCTAAGGGTGAGATGGCAAAATGACCCATTCTTATCACTGTCTACATAAACAAGTGAGTCTGAATGCTGGACTTAGCTTTGTGTGACAAAAAGATGGCTCTGCCCTCTTACAGCATCAGCAGCATACAGCAACAGACTAGCTATGGAGGGAAGGGCTGAATATGAAAATTTTACAACTAGAAAGCATCACTTAGGAAATTCCAAGAGGAGACAAATGTTTGTTCAGCATTAACTACAACACTAAGTCTGATGAAGTGTAAAATTTCAGTGATTTGAAATGTGCTGACTTCTCCTGGATAAATATTTATAAAACATGCATTTTCAGTGTGAAAAACTGCTAAGAAGTGTCGGGTTTTATCAAACGACTTGGTAATAGAAAGCTCATCATCTGAATGCACATGACTACAGCGATGGAGCACGTGTCTGGCAGTAATGAGGTATAAGAGCTCCTAGACATCTCTAGATTTACACCTTGCAATTCCACTGAGAATAGTGGAAGGCAAAATTTTCAAGAACGTGTCTAAAATTAGACACTTAAAACAATATAGGCAGCCTGATTATCAAGCAGTTAAGTCTAACTAATTCCCACTCATTTCAGTGAGAGCTGTGAGATCACAGTACTTTTGAAAATTAGGCCATCTTGGTGCCTAATTATGCATATAGGTGCATAAGTTTATGTACCCTCCTTGAAAACTGTGACTGTAAACACCTTACAAGAGTGGACTAGGTGCAACAGAGAATTCCTTGAGTACCAGAATCATAAATTTATTGAAAGGCATAAATATGCTCATTCAGCCATAATCTTTCATCTAAACCAAACATGAGTGTGAAACTATGTTGTTAGTTCCCTCTTTATCTCAGTTTATCAAGCACTCCACAGAGCAGGGAAGCACCCACCAGGAACAAATCTAAACTTCACTTTAGAGCTCCAATAAACACATGATTAGACTGATTTTCAGTGATTCTGACTAGGGCAGAATTGAACTCTGGATCTAGAGGTTAAAGGTTGCAGCTTAATACATTGACTCTCCCTCTGTCAATCTTTGCTGGTTTTTCTTCACTATTGCATGTTCCCTTCATTTCCCGGGGAGTTTTCTTTTGAGGGTCACAACATACACACTACCCTTCTTTTCTGGCTCCCTTTTTGTGGAACAATCCCTGATTTGAAACAGTTGTGCCTCAGTTTTCCAATTAAATGAGAGCTCATCATTTTCATAGCTCTTTTTTATAACACTGAATTGTGTAGCGAACACTATATAGTAGTAGTTCCTACATTAGAATCTCATGTGGCTTTCTCCTCCTTCCAGCCAGCATTTTGTTAGCTTGGATAACTATTATTACTAATTGCTCAAGCTTTGAATAAAAAGTCATTTTTTTCACACTACCACATCCCCTCTCCCTTTATCTTCCAACCTAATAATAAATGCAAAATCATTTTGGGCTGAATGCTGAAATTCTTCCTCCTTAAAGCCAGCAGTACGTTGCTTATGGATGAATTTCAGAACTGCTTCCCTCAGTTGTTTGTGGAGCAAACAGATAAAAAAAAAATACAAATATACTGTAGAAGTAGAAAGAGAAAAGGATGTTTGGTTTATATATAAGTCCCTGTATGCTTTGTTTTATTCTTCAGTTCAAAATCAATACAGCTGGCTCTGCAGTAGCAAACTGCAGCCCAGAATTCAAGCAATCAAATAGTTAAAAGTTAATTGAAACCAATGTATGTTGAGATCATAGTGTGTTTTGTGTTTTTTTTCCCAAGCAAAGTGCTATGTGTTATTCAGTCACAGAGCATAAAACAGGTCAAAGGCAGCAAGTCGTACAGAGAACAGGATTAATGCTCTACGGTGCTAGTGGGCTAACGCGCTGCAGCAGCACACCAGTGGCTAAATATTTAAATTATATGTATGTCAATGTGCAGAACAACCTGAAAGAAACCTGCTCTTTTTCCTTCCTATCGTCCGGCTGTGCATTCTGAATAATATTCAAGTTCAATGTAGCTACCCCCTCTGACTATCACAGAGCTAACTGGCCTATTGTGGTGCTGCTTCCATTTCCCCCCTCATTTTTCCCAGCATACTGGGGGTATTTTCAATTACGAAGAATTCAATTTTGTATCAGGGTTTTGCGAAGAGTTCAATGCTAATGAGTAAACATAGGAGGACTCAGTAATAATAATTCATAAGCAGCAGGAAGAAAAGTGCAGGCCTTTGTTGTTGGACTGGTTGGAGCCAGTTCATTTTATAGAATCCCATGCCAGCTACACTCCATAAATTTTTCACAATGATCATAAAATACCTTTTTATTTTATTTTTTTCCTTTTGTTGCTCTCCAGAGTTTATTCATTACACATGAAGCATATCTGTGCTGTGAAATCCGTTACTAAATACCTCAGGACCTGTCATGCCACTGTAATTTAAATTGAATGTAACAATAATCCAGCCTGATTGCCCAGCTCACTAGTTAATGTGAGGATATTTGACTCTGTTAATCACCACAATAGCCAGGTCACATTTCCACCATTGCATAAGTAAACAGATTAACCGGCATGCAGTGCAGCCCTAACAACGACATGCTGGTGACATTTGCAGCACAGCAAGCTGTAGCCTAACCCAGAGAACAAGAAATTGGACCTTGCATTATGAGCAGCAATTTTAATGATATATTTTAAGAAAACAAAAAAACTTTTAAAAACTGGTTTAGGTTAAACCTATATATGTATGGGAGAATTAAACATCTAAAGCAGGCATTAAGCATTTGATATATAGGGAGAGAGCTTGGTGTATTTGATGTTAAAGCTGAGTTGCTACTCAGAAATAACCCACAATACAAGGAGATTTAGGAGGATTGATTTTATATTATGTGAGATCCAAATGAAACTCAGACTTGCTGTGGCAAGCTGAGTGGTATAATCATCAGATTTATTTTGTTTGTTGTTGATTTTTTTTTTTTTATATAAAACAGAACTCAGAATAATTTTAGGTGACCGTATAATCTGTATTTAATGCTAATAGTGTGAAAATCTGCATAGTTCTTTGAGAGGAAATGATGATAAATGCTGAGGTAAGACTATGGCCACTTAATGTGGTATATTTAAAAGAGAGAGAGAAAGAGAGGGAATGATGGTAAAAGCTGATAAGATCCAATCAGGTAAGATCACAGGCTGTCTTTCGGACTACAATTTTTCAAAATTGCCCTTCCCCTTTGTAATCCACCATGTGTACCAGACAGCCAGGATAAGAACCTAGAGTGGATAATATCATTTTGTTTTGTCCCAGCAATATGATGCTATCAAGGGTTGGCTGTGCTTTTAATTAAGGGAAAGAACCCTAACATGTTGGACAAATATACGTAATAAATCTATTTCTGTACTATCTGGAGAGCAGCACTGTACAAGCTGAGATCTTGAAGCCAAATCTTGGCCTTTGTGATCTGCTTTGTACCCTGATGTCTCTTGTGCTGAGGAAAGGCACTGGTTTAACAATAAATAGGTTATATATCTGCAATGACTTTTGTTTTGTGCATTTTATTGGGGTTCCTAAGTCACCATAGTCCCATTACGTTAAACCTGCCACCATTCAACCTTAGTGGCTGATATGTATTTTTTGACATCGGGTATTCTCAGCAAGGTTGCAGTTTAGCACCAGCAACTATCATTATACTTCTTTCTCCTGCTGTCTACTTTTTCCACTCCTGTTGTTTGTTTTGAAGGATAGCAAAAGAGAAAAAAGAAGAGAATTACTATTTAGCTAGTAGTAAAACTTCTTTTATGGGCTGGCCTTGTTGTCTAGTGCTAGTGACACTTGAGGAGTTGAGAGAGGAATCCCAGTGTTTTCTAGACTATTCTGATTTGAGAGAAGCATTGAAGGAGCCTTCTTTATCTTCTTGCTGCTACACAAATGATTGGCTCAGTACAGGTTCAAGGATGAAGAAGGCTAAGCGAGAGACTTGGAGAGGCTCCGATTACTAAGAGGGGCTTAGAGGACAAAAATAATTCCTGCTAAGAGAAGCATGGCAGATATTATAATGTAGCAGGCTTATATATCACCAGGGATGGGCTAGTACCCAATCTGAAAGTCCTGACATATTTTTCCTCAAGAAAATGTTTACAGTTCACACCATGTCTAAACCACTGCCTCTTTTGTATAAGAATGAAAAACAAAGCTGACTTAGTGGTTTCAGATGCTTTTATATAACCCTATAATTTTTAAAAGGCCTTTGTTTCATAAAATGAAATTATGTAGGCAATTAGTCTATACTGTGCACTAACCCCCGTTATGCCTTGGCTAGAAGAAGGAATTTAAAAGAACAGAGTTATTTCATTTTAAAATCAGGTTATTGTGTATGCCCGGTAAGTTTTTTCATCAAAAATGTATTAGACTTATTATACAAATGAACTCCTTTGTTAGTCTTCCCAGTTCATGATTCCAAAAACATGAAATGATAGAATGGTGCAGGTTACATCTCAATCCATAGCAGCATAAATGGACTATTTGAATGAATGGAGCTGTGGGGGCAAAAGACTGGATGATTTGGGGGAGTTGGTAATTCATTGTGGGACCTTTTACCTCTAGGTCAAAGCTCTCCATCTTGCACAGATATAAAGTGACCCAAAGCCACTAGCTAATGGCTTTCAGACAATATGTGCATGAATGTCCTGTTCCTCAGGCATTCCAGGTCTCCTAATTTGTGTATAAGCCTCAGAAAACTCCCACCTTAACTGGTATTAGTTGTCACCCTTGTTGGCTATTGCAGTAGAGTGGTTAAGGATAAAATGGAAGTGGAGGCTGAGTTACCCTCTTAGTGCAGAAAGAACAGTGACCATTAGATTTGCGGAAAACCCAACTTTGGTTCCTGTGTATTGCAGTAAGCTATACTGCCTCTTTTCAAGGCAGAGTCAGATTATCCCTGGGAATCAGTCTGCCCTTTTCAGGAATTCTGGAAGTGATGGTGACCCAAAGAATGAGAAAGTCAAAGGCTGAGATAGGAAGATGTATAACATTTGTTGTATGGAGGGGGAAGATAGGCCACTTCTATTTACATCTCATGACAGAAAGCAGTGCAGGACAGAACAAGGTAGGACTCCCCTCTAAATCAGCCAGATACAAGAGGGTTTTAGGAAGGAGAGCTAACCTTCCCTCATAGAAAGAGAAACCTCTTCCCTCAAAAAGAAGGAGCTGCAGGTAAGAAGACAGTTGGTTGCTTACCTCTAAGAGTGGGAATTGGGCTGAACTCTATCCTTAGACCTCAGGAGAGTCAGAAAACACCCCAGGTCTGCAGGGCTGCCTGAGGAGGAGAAATCCCAGTGAAGGGGCATTTTGGATTGTTTGGTTGTGTTTCAAGTTTTGTTAGATTTTGCTACCAGTCTTGGAAATACTGAATATGCATGAATTTAAGGGCACACCATGATGAGACTGGCCTTGCTCTGGATTACTGAACGGTTTTGTCAGTGAAACCAACTCCTTCATAGTTGCTTAGAATTTCTGGCTCACATAACTTTGACAGATGTGTAAAACTTGCATTTTTAAAGGAAAATCTCACTTTCCCAAAGCTACCTGCTTCATATGGAGCCTGGAGTAATAAAATAACTTCTGCAAATCTGAAGCACTGAAGTAATCTCTCTGCCTAGGTCCCAAGACGAAGCAGCAGCGAAAGAGACTTTTCTAACCCACTGTAGCAGAATGAAATGAGTAGGGAAACTTCCTGACCTTTCTTCTCTCTCTGCTCTTTTCAGGGGAAGGCTGTCAGATGAGTGAGGAAAACTGTAGCAAATTCCTGGTGTATTCTCTGAAAATCTGGGAAGAAAGGCAGCCAGTCCCAACTCCCAGAAGACAAATGAGTGAGTAGAAGACTTCAAAGGTAAGGGGTTCCAGAGCCTGTTAGTATGGGCGACTGGTGCCATCTTAGTCAGGGGGGGCACATGCCCCGCTAGCGACCAGTCAGTGACGGGGGGGGTTCTCCCCATGGCCAGTCTCGCTGACAGGGAAGGGGTCCCCCACAGTCAATCTCACTGACGGGGGAGGCAAACGCGAGGCGGCCAATTGCTGTGGCTGCCTGCCCCCCGGCTGTCACCTAAGCAGCGAGCACAGTTGGTCGGGGGTGCACCAGCACTCTCAGGGGTGCACATGCACCCCCCATTCACCTACATGTCACCACTGCCTGTTAGGGTAGGAGCATGGCTGTGAGGATAGGAGGGACAAGGTAGGTTCAAAGACATGTAAAGCTCAACTTAGGTTAATGACTCTTTTGACAAGCTTTAGTCAAGCTTTAGGTTCACAGAAAAAAAAACTTGAGATTGGTCAAATTTCATGTTGTTTGGCTAGTACTATGGCCAGGGGTGCAGACAGAAGTGACAATTTTCACCTGATCTGGCCACAGAAAGTAGTCTATAGTCACAATCAAACACAGGTGTACCGCTACAAAGAGCTTCAAAAATGGTCAAGCAGGTGAAAATCTGACCCCTGGTTGCATGAGGTATCAGATCAAGATGTTTCAGAATGTAGCATGGTCTGTAACTTGTGTCTGTGGAGCTCCCAGCCTGTTGCTGTTTTCAGAATGGGAGGGGGGAAAGGGAGCAGAGGGAGTTCAGCTGGGGGGGGGGGTTTCAGCCCCCCTGATGGATGGGGAGGGATACATTGGAGCCCCCCCCAAGATGGGGGGCCTCCAATTCACCCACCCCACCCTTCAGCACCATCTGGGGAGCCCCAAGAATGAGCTCCTTCTGATGCCTTTTCCCCCTCCCATTCTGAAAACTGCGAGAACTGGCAAAGAGCCGTGGCTGTTGCTATAGGAACCCAGCTCCAGGATCCCAGCCCACAGCTCGATTCCCCTCCTCTCTGGAACCAGCAGTGAACTTCTGTTTGGTTTGGGGTAACAATGTAACTCAGACCTTCTTGCAGAAATTGTTTTGAGTTGCAGCTGGGACCTGCACTTCTGTCTGCACCCCAGGTCTGAGGTTAGGTGTTCTAGTGAGGTAGTGTGGGGTGCTGCATATTCTGCTTTATGGAAGAATAGTGAACTGTAGTCACCAAGCCATCCATTTCATCACCTTTCGTGGGCATGCAAATAAAAACAAAAATAACAAAAGATAACAAGAAAATGATGTACTTGTATTGGTGCTACTTGTTGGTCAAAAGCTCTAGCCTATAGCAATGTTTTGTAAGGGAAAATGAATTTGCTGTGACAGAATTACATTATATAAGATAATTTTCTTCATCATTTTGAGTTATGATCTTCATAACGAGTTACATTGTTCCAAGCAGTTTCCATTTCTATAAGACAAGGATATAAGATGTTCTGAGTATTTATGTCACCCAGTGAGCTAACACTTTATATTCCTACATGCTGCTGTTTCAGACAGCTAAAGTATATTACACAACCTTTCCTTGAAAATGTTAATACTTCTCAAATGCCTCTCATACCACTTCAAATCAAGCATTAAATGATACACTTTTACTGAGCTATGCAGGGTTTAACTTGTTCCATGCATTTGTCTAAGTACTGAACTAGAAAAGAAGCCATAAAATAATAACACAGCAGAGTAGATCAGGTGGAAGGAATCAAACTGCATGGAGAGCTCTTCAGTCTATTCATGGTTTCAGGTTCTGCCAATGACACCTGACATTCCAATAGCAAAATACACCTAGATAATTATAGGTGTCAGTGAAGGGCAGAGCTCTGGAGAGCCACTTGCTGAAACACTACCCACTGATTTTCCTCTTCAGCTTATAGCTACTTGCATGCTTTTCCTTAAACCTCCCCAACAAAGAGACAGTTGGTTTCCAATTTGAACAAAATCAGTGGGACTGATGTAATATTCGGTATTGCTAGCCAATCTTCAGTTTATCCCAGCAAACTCTGAGCTTATTTTCCTTGCTGCTCTTTCAGAAAGAGAGGATTTCCAGCAAAGAGGGAGGGAAGTGAGATCCACTGACTTCTTCATACAGCTGATGGCAGGCCTAATCTTACTGAGAGTTCTTGTTTCTCCTTCTATTCTTGACATAGTTACAGAAATCAAAAGAATTACTCAAATGATTTCGAGGTATTGGTTTCATGCTGCAAAAATGGAAATTGAAATGCTTTAATTCTCTTAACTGTCCCTGAAGTTAGTGTCCATGTTTCTCATTCAAATAACAGGCTACCTTCTAGGCTGCTGTTTTCCAAGATTTGACAAAAGCCAGATGTACTTGGTAAACTTTGTGATGTAGTCAGTAAGAAAATATGCAGCACGTATATTCTTTTATCACTGAGTCCTCCAACCCTGGGCAATGTTACATACCACTAGGGGGTATGTTTGTTTTGCCAAGATGGTTTAAGAGTATATTTTGTGATTACAGTATAATCTCTTTGTAAAGATATAACATTGTCCAGAGTTGTGACACATTCTGGTAGGGGGCCATATGTGCTGCAGAGCTAAAAAGAGATAGGACTGGGGTAAGTTGACTCAGAAGAGTCTCACTGCACATGCTTGTGTCTCAAAATTAATGTCATTTCACTTTACTATTTAATGTTATTCAAGAAGTGAGAAAAATCTGTAATAGTCATGTAGCAGCTTCAATCTCCCTGCTCTTCTAAGTTAAGTAGCAAGTATGATTTTATATGTACAAAGTTAGGCTGAGATTTTCAAAGAAACCTATAGATGTCAGCTTCACAAATCTTACTGAAAACATCAGCCTTAAAATTCTTAAATTGTAACTCACTAACCCAGTAGTGTAATAAGTAGTGCACAAATGGGGGTGCATACACACATACCAAGTCAAGTTAAAATAAGGCAACTTAATTAAGTTGACTTAAATTAAGTCATATCGAAGTATACACACATACACTTCCTTGACATGCTGGCAGCCATCTTGTGAGCTAAGTCAATTTAACTAATGCGACTCAAGACAATACACCTTGGAGGTGTATAGGCGACATAGGGGACTGTGCATAGACACTGCTGGCATCTGTAAGGGAGACACCGGGGGGGGGGGCACATACCCTGCCTGAGATTGGCCACCATCAGCACCACCACTAGCATTTGCAGGTGGTCCCCAATCCCTGATCCCCACTTGCTGCTCACCACCCCCACCCCAACACTGCCACTAGCATCTGTGGGCGGTCCCTGCTCGCTGTTCACCACTCACCACCACCAACAACACTGCCAGTGTCTGCGAGCAGTCCCCACTCGCCTCTTACCACACCCCCCACCGCTAACACCACTGCTGGCAGTCCCCACTCACCACTCGCTGCCAACCACAAATGGTGCTCCCCAGTCTCAGGAGGCACCAGTTGTTCATGTGGAGCTGTATTATCTTGTGCTCCATTTAAGTCATCTCTGCTCCACGTGTGTGTGTACACTGTGACAGTTAAGTCAACATAAAAAGTTAAGTTGGCTTAACTGTCAGAAAGTTAATATGTGTGTATGCACCCCTAAACACCAGTCCAGGGCACCAGCTTAAAAGCCTTTGTACTAACCATTCAAAGAGAGAAGGGTGAAAGCGGGGTAATACCTCTGGTTTGTAGTACACACAAGTGAAAGCAAGAGGCGCTTGAGCTTCCAGCATGAACAAGTGACCTAGAAGTGACACAGATCATCAGCACTACTTCTGGGGGGGATAAGGCTTCCCATTAACTCCTGTTGCTGTGCTTGCCACTGTTCTGTGGCAGTACATCTCTACAGTGCCCTGAGTGTAAAGCAGACCCTGAAAGATACAATTCTGCCCTTTGCTTCTATTTATGTTTTAAAGAAAACAATATATGAATATGAAAATGTGCTATAACTTTTAAAAGCTAGTAGAATGCAGTGTTTAATCAATATTAATCACACTGCACATAATAAACAATCCAGTTAGCAGAGGTAGCAATCTTGAGCAACTTCCTTTCTGGTCAGATCTTACAGTCTGAATATAAAAAACAACTATGACAATAACAGACCCCAACATCTGGTCTGAGCTTTTATGGAAGACGCTGAAAACTTTGCTGAGAGATTTATAGGCCTTTGAACATCTCATGACTGAATTTTGTGCAAACCACCTCTCTTACCACAAAAGCTAGGGAGATATGAATGCTTTGGAAAGAAGAAATTATACAAATACTGGATAGTTTAGCTGACTAGCACTTGGCATTTACATGTTCATTCAAAACATCCAGTTACTCTCTTGACACCAGCTGAGCTCTGGTCAGTGAAGAATCTGACTGGGTTGAAGGCACTGAAAAAACCTTTTGGATCCTAGTCCCAGATAACTGCTGTTCATTCCCACATCAGAGCTGTTCTAATTTGTGTCTGACTGCAGCACTCCCTATAGCGTTGTTCCAGAAGCCAAAAGTGGCCAGAGTGCAAGAGTGCTTCAGTCACCCTGCGTTCCACCATGGTGTCTCTTATACTGAGAAAAGGGAGCTGCCAATATGGTATAAGATGAAACTGCATCATTTGGCTGCTGGGTAAGTCAGTTTTGCAACTTCTGTACTATCATATTAGTGTCACAAAGTAATTATAGTGGGGGGCAGGTGCTGACTCTGTAGCTCAAAGTAAAAGTCAAAGCCTAGAGAACTGTGACACACAAACTCCCACCCGCTCTTCTCAGCATAGTTGAATCAAACTCCCATAGAAAGAAATAGCTGGGTTTTACCCAACTGCATAAAGAACATTTGAAAGATATATTCTAGATACTCCCTCCAGAAAGACTTGACACAGCATCTGTATTACTCTTCTATGGAAATGTAATTGGAGGGACTGATCAGCTTGGTAAAACAAGAACTCTGTTAACCTCTCTGCTAATTTCCTGGGCTGACAAAATTTACATTCACTTAGCTAAACTTAGCTGGTTTCATACTTCCATAATGGGAACACTCGGTAGAGCCGTCTGCTATTGACCTAAAATTATGTTCTGTTCCCTAGCTCCAGTCCCTTGGGGCCCAGATTCCTCATCGAACATCTGCCTCACTTTTCTTCTCTAGAAGCTCCATGTTTTTCAATATATTTTGGTAGGAGGACAGCAAGCAGGTGGGAGGTAAATAGCACCCTTTATATAAAGGAAGTCACTGTACCAGTGCTATGTTCCAGTACAAATTGCTAAAAATATACAGCATACCACATCCTTTTTATTCAGTACCACACATGCATATTTTTCTTTATCAGCTACAAAAATGTAACTGTAGGTTGTTCACAGACATTCAGCTTAATCAAACTCATTGAAAGAGGGACTTTTCCTGACCTGACAGGCTGTGAATATTTGGGTAAAATCTGCTTACTTTTGCTTACTTTATTTATGAAGTGAATTCTTAGTTCTTGATAGTCTCTGTCTGTCTGTCTGTCTGTCTGGATATAGATATAGATATATAGATATAGATATATAGATATAACTGCATCTCTCTCTCTCTCTCTCTCTCTCTCTCTCTCTCTCTATATATATATATATATGTATGTAAAACTGCATATGGGGCATCTACAAACAATCCAAAATGATGGTTTTGAGGCAAAAAGGTGCTCTTTCTTTATAAGTCCTAACAATTTCACAGACAAAACAGAGACAGATAATCCAAACAGAAACCCTGAAATGCTAGGACCATGAAAGAGAACATTTTCATCCTCCATCCCATTACTTATACACACAATCAGTACCAACGAATACTACTAGCTACTGCATAGAAACAGAAACAAAGTTTCCCAAAGACGGGGCAAGTTTCTACCCTTCAATATACATATTTAGGACTATGATACAGCTGTTTTGATTTCATTGGACTCTCATAGTTGGTAGGGGTTTCTTTCCTTAAAGTCCCAGCACCTGAATTTATTAAATTATGTGAGAACATAAATGATTCTTTCTTTGATATTTTTACATATAACTATATTTTCTCTTTCACCAACCCCCTCCCATTCTCAGAGACATTTTATTTAAAAATAGTACTAGTACTTTAAGGAAAAGTTTTGAAATATAAAGGTAAAATTATAGCCTGCTGAGTTATGTGCAGTTACAGAACATAAAACAAAGAAGCATTGTTTTTACTGATTATCCAAAAAAGCTCAAGGTTAAATAATTTGCTCTAAAATATAACACCCAGTGAAGCAGATGGAAAGATTTAATAGATTTCAAAAGTTCCTATCAACTTCAGTGTGTGATAATTTAGACATAAATAAAATGGTTCTATGAGAAAAATAAATTACCTATGAGCTATGAGTGAACAGTTGTACCTTGTTCTAGGTATCATTTGTAATATCTGTTATAGAAAAGGCTGAAAAGAATATGCACTATAAATGCCTTGGTTTTTCTGTTCCTAAACTTTGTTTAAATCTCTCTGATAGGTCCCATGCTTGATCTATTTGTAAAATTTCATTGTCACCAAAAATTCAAGCAAAAATTTTAGTCACTTTTGAACTATTGGAAAATGTGAAGCTTTACTCTTTTTTAGTAAAATGATCTTACTGCAATTCCATTGCATATGGATGCAGCAAAGAGAGCTAAAAGTTTGAAACTTGATATAGACATAACCTTCACTTTAGCATTTTTTCCTTGATTTGAAAAAAACATGATTAAGCTACCAAAATTGTGATTATCTGAATATTACATACACATATTTGAGGCAAAAAAAGCATTAAGTCTTCAGACACTATGATTAAATGTAGACATGCTATCCACACTGTACGCATGTAGTTAATTAAATGCACACTGTAGGAGCATCTGTCTCTGCTAGCAAAGCTTAGGATAATCAACCAACAGCTCCTGAGTGGTTGTGTCTACACAAGACTCTGACTGAGTAGTCGTTACCGTGCAGTTATATATGCATTATTTTATTAATGCATATATTAATATTAATATTAAATTATCTTATATAATGCAGTACTTGTATAAACAAGTACTAAATGACTGCGCAATAACCAGAGTTACTGCACAGTAGTCAAACAGTTTTTAAGTGCCACTGATGGCGCAGTCACTTGTTGTCATGTGACAGTACTGTGTAGTACTATCAAACTACTGGGCAGTCAGCATCTCGTGTAGACACAGCCAGTAAGTACCTGGCAAATTCAGGAGGTAAAGAAAAATTTTCAAGGTCTCTAGGTGTTCAGGTGTGAGCACACATGGAAATAATCAGTCTTCTAATAGCAGAAAGGGTGGTAGTCCAAAAAAGTGCTCTGTATAGTGTCTGTCTCCTTTTCCTCATTGCTCCTCAAGTGACCCTGAAAACATAATTCACTTCACTAACTAAAAGTTTAGAGCAGAAAAAAGAAACTTTAATAATAGAGCTAATATATCATGCATTTTATTTTGTTGTCACTTTTGTTTCAAGAAAGCAAGGTTTATTCCTAACATTTCATAGATTTCATAGACATTAGGGCTGAAAGGGACCTCGTGAGTCCAGCCCCCTGCCCAAGGGGCAGAAAGTCAGCTAGGGTCAAAGGATCCCAGCAAGGTAAGCATCCAAATTTTTCTCAAAAGAGTCCAGAGTAGGTGCTTGCACCACCTGTGGAGGGAGTCTATTCCAGGCCTTGGGGGCTTTGATGGTAAAGAAATTTTTCCTAATGTCCAGCCTAAAACAGTCTTGCAGGAGTTTGTGACCGTTGGACCTTGTCATCTCTTGGGGCACTCTGGTGAACAGGTGTTTCCCCAGGTCCTGATGCACGTCCCTTAAGTACTTACCGGCTGCCACCAAGTCGAGCCTTTGCTTCTCCAGGCTGAAGAGTCCCATGGCTCTCAGCCTCTCCTTGTAAGGCCTGTTCTCTTGCCCTTTAATCATGTACGTGGCTCTCCTGTGGACTCTCTCAACATGTGCATTCACTTTGTCACTGTCAAAAAAAACTTTTCAGTGAGATCCAAGATATGGCCATACAGGTTCTACTTTGGCATTTCTAAGGCAAAACTGGGGAAGTATTCATTGTAGCTAAGGACAATGGAATCAGCCACGTAATCAAGTCTTTTTAAAAACATTATTACTTGTTTCATGCTGTATATCACATTGCTTAATACTGCGTAATCTTCTATTAAGTCCTTATTTGGCAAAAAAACATAGGATCAAAAGATCATAGGAAAGTAGGGCTGGAAAGGACCTGATGGGCACATCCAGACAAGCATGGACGTTTGGTTTCCCGAGGACAAGTACGTATGGCGCACCTTGCGCTGCAGCTACTTGTCCCTGGGGAACACCCATGCCACGTGCACCTTGGTACACAGCAAGTTACCCTGGGGGCAGTAGGGGAGGCTGGCACCAGCACAAGGCTGGCCCCACCAGCCTTACCTCAGATCCTGGGGCCTCCTGGGGTTGCAGCCATAGTGCTCCTGCCAGACAGAGCCTGTCTGACAGTCACAGCATGGCTCTGGGTGGCCCAGCTCCGTTTTGCAGCAGCACGTGCTGCCTGAGCATGTGCTGCTCCATTTTTTTTCCATGGGATTTTTGACCCCTCCATGGAAAAAAAAAACAGAGCAGTGCACGCACAGGCAGCATACCCTTGCAGAGCAGAGTACACCTCATGACCATGCTCACCTGGACATGCCCTATGGGCTCATCCACAAATGGAGGCATGTCCACTTAAACCAGATCAAATAGTAGTGGCACAAATTTGTTTTGGAAATTTGTGCCTCAGCACACATGCCTGAACATACACTTTGGTGTTGGGCAAACTGTGTCACTTGGGGCAAACTGACCCTACTCAGGTTCCTCCTGGATCTTCAACCAGGGGGAGCTAGAGGCTGAGGCCAGCACCTGTGCTAGCTCTAGCAGTACAAAAAGCTGCCCTGTCAAGCAGCTCAGGGCAGCTCAGCTCAGCTACTTGCCCTCAGGAGCTTTTGAGGCCCAGTCAGTTGGTATCTGGGAACACTAGCCCCTTGTGTCAGCTGGACTACCGAAGCAGCCCTAACATAGAGTGGCCCCTGCACCCTCTATCCACTACAGCAGTCTGGCAGTGGGGACTTCTACCTGGCTGTGACTTGCTGCCACCTGAGACCACATCGTCCCCCTTGGACCTGCAGTCCCATGGCTGTGCACCTGCCAGACCCAGTTGGGGACCGCATGGCTGCCTGGGCTCTGGTACAGGCACTATAGGAGAGCCGCCTGCACTGCTGGGACAACTGCCAGTGGGCTGTGGCTGCACAGTTGGCCTTCAAACAGCACCGCTGTCATGTCTTCTGATGTCCCCGCTCTGCCACCTGGGCAGCTATTACCTAAAAGATGTGCTCCTTGTGATGGCTCACTTTGAACTCTTGAAGCATGTCCTCCTGGCCCCAAATGACCAGGAGGTCAGCCACATTGTCCACCCTCCCACTCAGTCCCTGGTACTGGCCCTGGCCAGGCTCCTCTGCCCAGGTCCTGCCACTTGTCTCACTAGCAGGGATCCTGGTGTTCTTTGTTTAAAAATTGCAAATTCTCTGATTAAAAAAAATCAAATTCTATCATTAAAATACCCAAAATCCATGTTCTTCCACGATTAAAATGAAACACCACTATATAGAGAGAGATCAGTTGGGCAACGTTTTATTAATATATTTACAAGTTTAAAGCAATTTGGAAGCCTACCAGTGCCACTATCATCATCATAAAACAAATTCTAAATATCTGTACAATTTGGCATTTGCTTTTGGGTTTTTTTATGATAGAAAATTCAGAGCTTCCCCCACTCCTTTGCTCACCAGGATGTGGGGCACTGAGCACCACTGAGAGGCCAGTGCCCTACCCTTGCCCTTGCCCCTCATTCCCAATCCATAGTCCCGCCAGTGCCCCTCACTCCTGACCCACAGCCCCTGCCTGCCCCCAGTAGCTCCCTCCCAGGTACATCCCAGCACCAGGACATGAGTCCAGCTGCATCTGTACCACCTGCTGCTTTGTGGCTCTGAGCAGTGCTAGCCCTTGCTGTTTTGCCCCAGTGATTCCCATGCTGTTCCTGGGAAGCCATTGACTGGGGCTCAGGGACTGGGCTGGGCAAGCCCCTTCTTTTCCAAGCTGGCCTCCACCTGCACAGGATGCTCTAGGGGAGAATGGGGTGGCTCTAAGCCTGGCTCTGGCAGCCTCTCCTACCTGGAGCTCTCCCCCACCCCTCGGGGTCTCTGCCAGGAGTGGGGATGAGCGCACTGATGGCTGCCGCCACCACCACTGCTGCTGCTAGGGGGCTGTGAGGCGGGGGCTGTGAGCCATGCAAGGGGGTGGGCAGGGGACCCACCCCTCCTGAGCATTCCCCCCCATGCCCACACAGTCCCCACACACAGTCCCGCTGCCCCCATGTCCCCAGAACTCTGAGGCAGCGTCCCGGAACAGCAGGGGAAGGGGGCAGGCATAGAGACACTCTGGCCGGGTGCCAGACAATGTCTTTGAAGGACCCAGCCTCCAGTAGCCTCCGGGCATGCTCCAGGAGCATGCTCTGCACCACTTTTTCCCAGTGTGTTTTTCTTTTATACTGGGATTTCCTGGTTTCAAAATTAGAGCCCACAATGCAAATATGCAGTGTGGGGAACCTTTTTTTGTTTCCAGCATGCCTCTTGAGGCATCTCAAACTGCTTTGAGATGCCACAACAAGCACGTGCTCACTAGCTGGATGTGGCCTATGAAGTCATCTAGTCCAGCCCCCTGGTCAAGGCAGGATCATTCCTAACTACAGCATCCCAAGCAAGTGTCTGTCTAGCCTGCTTTTGAAAATTTCCAGAGAGGGAGATTCCACATCTTCTCTAGGTACCATGTTCCAATGTGTGACTGCCCTCATAGTGATAAAGTGCTTCCTAATGTCCAGCCTAAATTTCTTCTGCTCCAGTTTGAGACCATTGCTTCTAGTCCTATCTCCCTACAGCCACAGGGAAAAATCTATCTTCATCCTCTATATTTGCCTTTCCGGTACTTGAAGACTGTTATTAAATCCCCCTAGTCTTCTCCAGACTAAATAATCCTACTTCTTTCAGCCTTTCTTAATAAGTAATGCTTCCCAAACCTCTAATAATTTTTGTCTCTCTCCACTGAACTTTTTGTATTCTATCTGCATCTTTCTTGAACATGCCTGATTAAGCATGGGCTTAAATACTTTGTTGCACTGTAGCGGGGCATTGGGGTGGGCCTGCTTCTTTAAGGGAAGCCTCCTGAGAGACTGCTTGCAGCTGGTGGAAGGGGCTAATCAGAGCCTCACCTGACCAGAAGAGGGTGCAGGATGGAGCTATATAAGTCCTGAGCCCTGAACTGATCAGGCACTCTCTCCCTGGCAGCCATGAAGTATGGAGTCCATGGCAGCAGAACTCCTAAAAGGACTTGGATTTATCTAAATTAAGTGGCTTTTTGTTTTATGTTGAACCCCTAGAGGGTTTGAGGTGTCTGTCAGAGCACTGAGATGCTTCATGTTTATTTGAGTAACGCTGGTGGTCCATCTACACGGGATGCTATGTCACCACAGCAATGAGCTACGGCAATGTAGCTTGTCACTACAGCAACGTAGCATCGGCAGGCACAAACCATGATGCCAACGCTACTGCGCAGTAGCTCATTGCTACTGTGCAGTAGTGACCTGTACACCACCAGGACTGTACAGTAATGCCAGTTACTGCGCAGTTAGGCACACATGTAGGCATGCCCTGGTAGTTTAACCTTGAGTTCTGCTGTGGAAGGCTCAAGGCCTATTTAAAGAACTGGTAACCCAAGATCCCACAGACTCACAGTGGGGCCCAGTAAAGGATCCAGGAGCCTAGGAAAAAACTAGGACCTACACCAGAGGGTTCACATGCGCAGGGAAGGGCTGAACTGGACTATAGGGTCCCCAAACCCAAGGGGTGGGGGAGCTGAGAACTGGACCGAGGGTCCATGTGCCCAGAGAGGGACTGAATATGGGACCAGGGGACTGAGAGCTCAGAAAGAAGCTAAGAAACCTGGAGGTCCAAGGGCCCTACAGGGTCAAGAGTGTAAAGAGGTGACATCAGTGAAATAAACACTCATGAGACTTGAGGCATGGTGTAGGAGATAAATGGAGTCATGCGATTTGCCCTCACAGCTACAGATGCCCTGCAGAGGCATAGTCAAGCCAAGTGAGGCTTATTAGGCTTGAGAGCTGAGTTGAGGTGAAAGGGGTTGGGGGGGGAGTCCATCACAGGCCCAGTAGAGATTTGTGCAGACTCAGGCTCTTTCTAAATCCCATTGGCAGCCTCCCTTACACTCTAATAAGAACAAGGCAAAGTGGGTGAGTGAACAAGAGAGGGATACCTCAGAGCTTGAGCCCCAGCAGGGAACATATCCCCACCGGGGGCATTACAACTGTCCCAGTGGCCATGAACCTGCTACATGTGCAAAAATTAGCAACAGCAGTATCCATGTTTATTGCACCTCCAACCTGGCAACACAGGGACTGTTATCTCTCTAGATCCCTAGGATTGTGTTTTGAGTCTCTCCTTTAGGAGCTGACTGGCCAAAAAAGAGCAATCACCTCTATAATGGATGTTAGTTAGCACTGTGTACTAGGACCTGAAGCAAAATAACTCTGGGTCTAGACACACAACACACTTACTACATAATAAATTGACTTTATTCTGTAGTCAAAGTGGAGCAGAATACACATATTATGTAGTAAATCATTCAAATCCAGGGTAAAGCTGCTTCTTAAAAATAGGTAGTAAATTTAGTGTCAGAAACTTACTAGATAGAACATGTCATTTATCTCCTCCCCTAGTCAGTTTCATTCTGCGGTAACCATTTGCTCAATGAAAAGCATCTCCCTCACCATGTTGTGACCAGGTCCTGTAACAGTACCTACTGTGGGCACATAGCTTGTGAGAGCTGGTCATATGCCTGTTCATGATTCCAGAATAAAATTCAGGGGAAATTACTGTAGTAATCATGACACTGGGCAGCACCCTAATTGTTCTCCCTCTGGAGTGGTGCAGTTATGTGTCATTCCTCTAACTCCGCATGGTGTTTACAAAGTGCATAAAACACTATAGGAGAACCTGAGGACATTACTCCTCAGTTTTTTACCTCCTGTTTATCTCTTTCATTATAGCTGGAAGACTCGGGCATTTTCATTCAGCAAACCCCAGCTTCTTTTATGTATGTGCAATACCATTTTTCATCCCCAATGTATGCATCCAAAACAGTGCTACCAGGAAGGTGTCATTGGTATGCCCTTGCTAGTGCACAGTCTAGTGCCTAGTTTCCATATTATCAAGGTTAGGAGGGTAAAATACATATTTTAGAGTAGTAGCAATAATATTTACCTTACAAAATTAAAATATATATTTATGAACTGTGAGAGCATAGGATTTAATGGTATTGAAGGATAGAGTGGAGGGAAGAAACACTCTGAGGAAGCTGAGTGGAAGAACAAGTAAATTGGTGGAAGTCAGTGGACAAGATGAGTGTTTTACAGAGTGTGAGTATAAAAAGGATGAATATATTTAAATACATATCGTGTATTAATGAATTGATGGGAGATAATTGATACAGAAAATAAGAGATTGTCAAAGACAGGAAGGTGAGATAGAGATCCTTGAATAGGTGGAAAGGAGGGATAACACAACACAAGAATTAAAAGAGGCTGAAATTTTGGAAAAGGCACCAAGGCATCAAAGAGAGAGAAGAAAAAAATAGCAAGTGAGAAATAGTAAGGTTTGGGGATTAATTATTAAATAGAAAGTTTGAACATCAAATTGTCACGATAAAAAGCATATAAAAATTGTGTGCATTTCATAAGACTCTGCATATGCTAAATGAAAGTTGTGCCCAAAACCCAGGATTACTTATTTGCTATAAATTCATGTTTCTCCAATCTCCAAAACCATATATATTTCCAGTTCAAACTAGCAATGGAACTGTCCATGGTGCTTGCATCAAGAACAAGGTAGTAACTTTTCCTTATCTACCCAACCAGAAATTTGTGATTATTTCTTCCACTTGATGACTTGCAAAATTAGCACAACTATGCTTATAAAGTTATGGTTGTTTGCTTATGAAATTTTACATGGCAATTCAGTCATTTGATTCTGGGTACACAGAATCCACATATATTTATTGAGTGGAAAACCTTGACTTAAAATTGAAACAGAAAAATAATTCTTTAGCTCCTGAGGATTTTATTTTGCTTGATTTTTACTTACATATATTTCAGAAAATGAATATTAATAGACTATATGCAGATACATAACTATTGCACTGAATGCAGTGCATTGTTGTGCTAAAAAGCTTGTTCTAGATTCCTTAATCCAATTAACTGAAAGAAAAGTCTAAATAATATTACAATAATTGCTCAAAATGTTTGGCATTGTAAACAAGTTGTAAAACTATAGGGTGGAAATGAGCAAATTATCAATTTTCTGATCAAATCATCTTAATCTTAATATATCATGGTTTGATTCTTGGTTCTAAATTTTCATATGGCTGTACATGTGTAATGAGACTTCGGAAAGCTATTCAATGATTATATATAATACAAAGTTCTCTTTAGCTTTACAGTAACAGCCATATTAATATAGGGCTTGATTCTGTATTTTCTGCCTTAGACAAAACCTCTAACTGAATGAAAATTTTGGGTAGGTTGCTTCTGGAAAGGAATTCAAGGTTTCCTTTAGACAGGAAAATAATTTCATTCAGGACAGAAGCTTTGAGAGGCACAAGTGCCTACTGCTAAAAATCCTCACAATTAGGAAGGAGTAAATATTATTTTTAAAAGTGAGGTATTGACTATACAAAATTTGGATTTACTTCACTGACCCCAGTTCCCATGGAAGACTCAAATCATAGATGAAGTACTTTGGACTACTTCCTGAATAGATCAAAAGCTATAGCTAAGAATAATGTCTATATAAAGCAAATGGTTATAATCTGTTTTACAGTACAGTTGCCTTGAACTGAAAAGAAACACCTAACATTCATGATCAAGGCCCTTGTATCTAGTTGTTGACCTTGCTAGAACCACAACCTCAGTAAGACCAAGTGGCACCATAAATGATTGATCAATTGTATCTGTTTACATTCACAGGATGTATTTTGGATTTTCTTACTGAGTTACATTTGATATTACTCTTTTCATTTGATCTCATATTGCTTTAGCAAGTGTTATAGCTCTTAATTTACATTATTTACCCTTTCATCTGAATTGTAGTCACTGAGCAAGAATATATAACATAGTTTCCTCCTACTACCAACACTAAATCCTCCTTTAGGTGTACTGGCTATTGGTAAGGCAGGGTGAGGTGAAAGGAGGTCAGTCTATGGCAGTATAGGTCTTAGCTAATCCATGATGCCAGGAAACAAGACAGAAGGACAGTCTATCCATGTGGATGTTGTAAACTGTATGGATTTTGCTGAGTATCTCTCAAAACCCCTTTTAATATCATCTCTATTTCTACTGAAAGAAGGATTTTCTTTTGCTCTGCCTCTTCACTTCAAGATGCCCAAGTAGTTGCAAATTTTTAGAAGGAGTTCTTTCTTGATATTTCAGTATCACTATATCCTGCCACCCACTTGAACTTCAGGTGATATTTTTCTCTTATCTCGTTCTAACTTTGTAGTTTGTAACAGAGATGATGATATTGCATCCAACTTTTACTTCAAAAATAAATTTGTAACAGCAAAACTGAAACTTCAAGTCATCACATGTAGTTTTCCTCCCACAAGGTTTTCAATTTCTTTTTTATTACACTAACTATTGTAAGTTTACTTCACTTATGAAAGCCATTTGGATATTTTAAGGGGTTTAGTTGGTCAGTTTTGCATCTCTTTAAATTAAAACTTTCTTCAAGCATAATTGGAAGTTTGTTGTACTTCTTCACTACTTAAATAAATGTATAGATCCAGACTGTTCTCACACAGTCACTCTGATTGCAAACAAATGTGCTTGTATGTCTAACTAGGAACAACTTGGAGAATTTAATGGAATACTGAAAAGAAATTAGACTATAATTTATAATTTTTGTTCTTTAGCTATGCCTTGGTTTATAGAAAAAATAGGAGCAAAAACTGTCTTCTCTTCCAAGGATGAGGGGACACAAGCTTACAGACTATTGAAGTACAAATCAATCATTTTGGAAGCAATTACCATGATCGTGTACAAACATGAATGGATATTTCTGCATATGTAATTGAGTATGTGCTAGTCTGCAAATCTGAGTCACTGTGGATGTGTCTACATGTGACGCTACATTGTTGTAGCAACATGGTCCCTCAGTAGAGCACATTGCTATGGCAATGTAGTGGCTAAAAATAACCATGCGCTGCCAGCACGGCACAGTATGGGCTGTTACTATGCTGTCATTTAGTACTTCCATAAGGACTAAATGATGGCACAGTAACAACGGTGCCATAGGAGCATGCGTAGACATGCCCTGCATGCATTAAAATATTGTTCTTTCCTCATCAGATAGTTCACGTCTCTGCGGAACAGAAAATAAGCCCTTTGTAAAAAAAAACCCTGTTCTGTTGTCTATCTTGTCTTAAATGGTTTTCCCTACAAGTACTATTTGTTCTCATTCTTAAGGGCCCTCTATTAAAACAAAACAAACTTTTTAAATGGTCTTTATGCTGAAGAAGGATATGTTATCTTCTTCCTAATAGTGTTATACTATTTGGCCTATGTCTGCTCTCAGATACGGATGTTCCTGAATCTGATGTAACACACTTGGAGAAAAATAACATGAATTTTTTTTAAAGATGAAACAAAATGCTTACAATTCCACTGAATTTTTCCTTTTCCCATCTATCTTCCCCATACTAGCACTGGAAAAAGTGTTAGTACTCTAATTTTACCTTTAAGCTATTTGAGAAACCATTTTGATAAAATATTCCAGTTTGGGGTCAGTTTTACATTATCATATATATACATAAAATTGAACCAAGAATTGTTTTGCACTTCACTGAATATATGGACTTGTCATCTTGAACTTCTAACCTATGTGGCCCCAATTCTCAAGCTGGTAGAGTCCAGTTGGAGCAGAGACCATGTTAGAACCCTGGAGCCACAAATTAACCCCTCTTGGGCCACATGCAGCCCACAGACCACCAGTTGGATAGCCCTATGTGTACACAACCCTGCAGCCCCTTCCTCTGATAGAGAGCGGGACAACTGGACAACTGGACATTGTCATGGATAGTGTGAATAAGGCAAGGCCACCTGCCTGGAAGATGAACTAATCCAATCTCCAGCATTACTGTTCCTGTTGTGTCTAGGTTGAAATGTAAATAGCCTTCATGTAAGTATAAAAGTTTCCACTGCAGAGCTTTCCCCACATGCTACAATTTCTACCCAAATTCTGTATTTAACAATTTATGATAGAGGAAGCAGAGCATTTTGAATATTCATATTAATACAATATGATAGTTAATTAATGTGTGTCTACTCCAATTACAAGTATTGTTATACTGTTGCTAAAATGAAAGCCCCTTTAATATTTTACATGGTATAGAGTCTCCACTGGTAAACAAGGTCCCACAGACTCTTGTATGGCTAGTGTATGCAATTTCCAACAGCATGTGCATCACGTAACAAAAAAGTTAGAAACTCCACAGTGGGATTTCAATGTTAGACAAGCTTTTGATGTGAATAAATTATGCAGAGTCACTGTTTAACATGTATATATCAAAATTCAAAGGAAATATTTTTGCAAAAGGTTATAACTTATAACCAGAGGGTTATAAAAGGTTATAACCAGACTATGGCCCCTGCCCAACCCACAAGGACTGATGTGCTCCGTGGCCTATGTGCCATGTAGTGTGACCAGGAGAGGTATCGACCTGGAAGGGTGTGGGCAGTGGAGTCCCGCAAGCCTCGGTCCTTGGACTGATACAGTTCAATATCTTCATCAGCAACTTGGACAACGGAGTGAAGTGTTCTGTGTCCAAGTTTGCAGATGACACAAAACTATAGGGAGAAGTGGACACGCTGGAGGGCAGGGAACAGCTGCAAGCAGACCTGGACAGGTTGGACAGATGGGCACAAAACAACAGAATGCAGTTCAACAAGGAGAAATGCAAAGTGCTGCACCTAGGGAGGAAAAATGTCCAGCATACCTACTGCCTAGGAAATGACCTGCTTGGAGGCACGGAAGCGGAAAGGGACGTTGGAGTCCTACTGGAGTTCCAGTGTGACGAAATCATCAGAAAAGCTAATGGCACTTTATCATGCATCAGCAGATGCATGACGAATAGATCCAAAGAGGTGGTACTTCCCCTCTATCGGGCACTGGTCAGACCACAGTTGGAGTACTGCGTGCAATTCTGGGCACCACACTTCAAGAGGGATGCGGATAACCTGGAGAGGGTCCAGAGAAGGGCCACTCGTATGGTTAAGTACTTTCAGACCAAGCCCTACGAGGAGAGACTAGGGCACCTGGACCTCTTCAGCCTCCGCAAGAGAAGGTTGAGAGGCGACCTTGTGGCTGCCTATAAGTTCATCACGGGGGCACAGAAGGGAATTGGTAAGGTTGTATTCACCAAGGCGCCCCCGGGGGTTACAAGAAATAATGGCCACAAGCTAGCAGAGAGCAGATTTAGACTGGACATTAGGAAGAACTTCTTCACAGTTCGAGTGGCCAAGGTCTGGAACAGGCTCCCAAGGGAGGTGGTGCTCTCCCCTACTCTGGGGGTCTTCAAGAGGAGGTTGGATATGCATCTAGCTGGGGTCATCTAGACCCAGTACTCTTTCCTGCCTATGCAGGGGGTCAGACTCAATGATCTATTGAGGTCCCTTCCGACCCTAACATCTACGAATCTATGAATCTATGAACTTTGGGCCAGTTTGTCCCTTTAGATAATGGAGTGAAGCTCAGGGGCCAAATCAGTCATCTTTACTTGATACAACTGGAAGTGAGGATACATAAAAATGATAGCAAGACCTCAGCCTAGGACAGCAGAAACAAGAGCTGTATGAGAAGACTCAGTCCTCACCATACAATATCCCCTGCTGCTATCTGAGAAAAGACTAATCCATAACTGTGTTTTGGTTCTGTAATGTGGAAGATATCTAAGATGATTCTTTTGATACATGTAGGAAAATTTAGTTAACTTTAATAAGAGCTACAGATGCATATCAAAAGAGTAAACATAATAAAGTTTGAGTTGATGTTGGTTAAATTATAGTATGGGAAATATCAGTGTAGTTTGGAATAAATTAAGCAAGCAACTTAAAATCGGAAGTTTCTTAAATGTACCAGCATTTTAGATTAATCAAAGCTCTCTTTTAAACTATGTTAACTTAAAAAATGTCAATGTACATTTCTTTCTGTGTGTTTATGATACAAAGACATATACACAGAGTGAGAAAAAATTGCATCACAAAAAGGTACACAAATATTCTCCCTTGAAAAATGATATTAAGCACTATGGGAATAAATTGGTACATTGTAGTTATACCCAAGAACTGGTTATTTATAGACATTATAACAGGAGCTCTTTTCAATAAAAGTCCTTATTTAAAGGCTACATGAGTGTGTCTTCAATTCTTGACTAATGCACACTGCTTTGAAGGAGCAGTCAAATAGTTAATGCTTTACAAAAAGGACAGATGATCATCCACTTCTGCCTAACAGATATTTTCTAAAATTTTCAAAAGTTTAAGCAGGGAGGAACCCTTGACATGTATACACTTGCCCCTTATAACTATGAGTGTACCAGCCTGACAAAAACCTTAGTCATCCTCCAAAAAGTGGCACACTGGAAGGATAGCCCACTAGCCTTGGCTTTGGGAGAAGTCATGTTCAATTTCCTGCTCTGCCAGAGTTCCTTTCTGACCTTGGATATAATTCCCCAGCTCTAAAATGGAAATTATACTATTTCAGTGCCTCACAAGGCTGGCTGTCAGGATAAGGGTGCCTGTACACAAGTGCAGAGGCTGCTCTGACATGCTGTGTTTACAGCACATTGGAGCAGACTCAATTAATCAAGTCAAATGTTGGGTGGCAATTACCACACTCCAGCAGCCTCCTGCATCTTGTGTATCAGCATCCCTGCATTTGAAAATGGTGGCAGGGGGCACTCGAACTAAAGCTCATCAAACAAGCTTTAGTTCAAGCGCCCTCGCCGCCATTTTAATGCATGGGGACACTGATACACGAGACACTGAGGCCCATTAATTAGAGCAGCTCTTGGAGCCACTCGAATTAAAGTGCTGCCCCCCGACTCTTGCAGTTTGTGTAAAAGTGCTCTAAAGGCTGAGAGGTGCTCAAACTCCATGGTGTGGTAAGTATAATAGATAATAAAGTCCTTTAAGCATGGATGCAACTTTAAGCACGTGAATAAGTCTGTTGACTTCAAACAGGCTTTTAACTGTTTAAGTTCACATAAGTCAGTCAGGGCCTAAAATCAGATGTATGTTTCTTTCTGGTCACATGTAGATGACACACATTAATGTGTATCATCTCCTGTAGTGTGCCTTGTGACCAGATCTAACAGTCAGGCAAATAACGGAAAAAAGATAGATCTACATTTGTTTTTATCACCTTTCACCATAAAGTACTCCAAGGGAAAAAAAAAAAAAAAAAGAGTAAGTGAAATCTAGCCACATCTAGCATGGAAGATGGCAGCCAGGCAGACAACAGACAAATCTAAGTTTGATCTACAGCTTTGGTAAATCTTGGTTTAATCTAAGGATACCAAGGCAAATTCTTTCTATAAGAGTTGCCATGGAATACTTAATGTTCATGATGCGCAGACATTGATGTAGAAATGACATGTAGACTTAGCCTGACCCTACTGACATGAAAAGGACATGTAATACTCAACTTTTCTACCTCAGGACAATCAGTCTGAAAATGTAAGCCATTGGCGAAGGGAATCTAGACATTTCCAGCCTGCTGTTCATGCCAGTTACCAATATATCTACCCTGTAATGTTAAATGCTAGTCATGCATCCCTCCCTTAGAGGAGCATGGCTGCAGTATTCAAATGGGTTTTAGGACTGATTAATGGATGATAGAGCTTTATTATTTTATAAGAACAAAGAGTGTGGTTATTCTAAAAGAGTATGTTTTAAAACCAGATGTCCAATTTAATGAAGGGATAAAAGGCTTCTTCCCCTAAACCCAAACCCATGGTAATGGCCTCTAGTACAGGTTAAGTTAGTCACTGTAGGGGGCTTTCTGTCATTGAAAACCATGCCTTAAAATGTTCATGAAAACTGAACAGCTATGGGCTTGTGCGCCTATGGGCATTGAAAAAGGAAGGGGAATTAGCTAATTCCTGTTTCATGGACCGTGCAGATTTTTAATTTTCCACTAGATACTATTAGGCATATAAGTGAAGCAGGTGGATAGAATGTACCATGTTATCCCATGTCATCATCCTGGCATCGTCCATGATTATCTCTATGACTGGGCAAAGCAGACAATACCACAAGTTTTATATATGGTGGAATATTTTTAGCAGGTGTGAATTAAATGCACACAATAGATGCAAGTACATGAAGAACCTCCAAATTATTCTCAAATTAAGATGCTCAAATCAATCTACTTCTAAATAGGGACGTACTTAACTCTTGGTGAGCCAGAGCTATTTTTGTGGCGTTGCCCCAGCACAAAGAGCCCATTTTGTGGGCATTTCACTGTGGCCCTGCCCCTTGGCACTAATTGGTGGAGAGGCCCCAGGCAGGGGAAGAGGGAGGATGGGTAGCTGCCATCTTGTCTACTGCCTGCTTCGTGCCACCCCACTAGTTGGCATCTTCCCCTCCTGGGTGGGCTGAAAGGTCCACCTGGGAGAGGAAGGCTTAATAAAAAACTTTTTTCTATTAGGATTTTTTTGTGGATTTCACAGGCAACCCTGGATTTTGCAGGCAACCCTGGATTTCATGGTTTCCATGAAATCCATGAAACCATGATTTAGGTAGGGTCCCTACATGTATACCATCAATCCACAATAAAATAAATGTTTGATTTCACTATAGAAGGAAAGAATTACCATCACATTCATAAACAGGCAGGAGAGGAAGATTTATGAAGCTTTTCTGTAGGGAAATGTAAAAGGTTTTAGTTATCTGCTGCCTCTTGTTGACAATTTGAATTCCTATAGAGAGTTCATCACTGAAAATGCCTGCCCAGCTTAACTGGTGTCCAAGAATCATTTCTTAGCAGACTGAAGTCACATTCTGCCCACCTGAGGTCATTTCACTCCAGCTGTGTAGGTTTTCATCAGTAAGCTTTCTCTCTCTCTCTCTCTCTCACACATAATATTGTAGTAATGTGTAATTCTAGCTACCTTGAATTTCCATTGTCAGGAAAGGGGAAACTAGTAAATGTTAAAATAGCTCACCAGCAGAAAGGATTTGAGTCCTTTCTGTCAAACACTTGGTAAATAGACATAAGAAATTTATAAAACCTTGAATTCCCAAGCTTGTTCATTTTCTCAGAATCAGATGCAAGAGATATGGTTCAGCTGTGTATGGAAACAGGCTGCTACAATAGCATTCAGTATCCACTTATTAATGTTCAATTTCAAAATAACTTTTGCACTGCATGAACTAAAACTTTTATGGAAAAAAAATGCTTTGGCTGGTGCAGTCAATTAACCCAGTACATACAATACTGTCTAAGAGAGACAATACATCGTCTTGATGGGAGATATAGAATGCAGTTTTCCCCGGAGGAGTTTGTGAGTACACGGCTCTCAAGAGGCACAGAAATGGTGATGAATGAAAATAAAATATAGGTACCACTACTAAATATACAAACAGCTGGAAAGTGTTCTAATTTTGCTGCCATTTTTAACAAGTGAAAATCTGAACATGAAGACATTTTTTTTAGTTCATGTATTCAGTAACCTATACATACAATAGTGAGGTAGGAATGGGATATGTGTGTGTGTTGTAAGATTGAGTACATTTTTGCCTTAGTTAAAATTCTAAATAACGAGCGACAACTGTAAACCTAAGAAGTCAGCTTGGCTTGTGAGAGTATGCCCTCTATCATGCTCATCAGCAGAATAGCTGATCAGTTGAAAGTAAGAACCCCCATACAGGATATATAGTATGTTGACTACAAACTGCAGACAGAGGAAACAGGATATTTTTGTGTATGTGTATAAAAATGAATGTTTTTTTCCAGAGGGGAAAAATATATTGATGGTTTGAATAATGTATAGAACTACCTAAATTGTGTATATTCCATGCCTGGTGACTAAATATTTAAAGGATTTTCCTTGACTTACTCCCTACATACACAACTACCACAGAAATAAACAGGAATTCTGGGTGTGTAAGAGCAGCAGTACTGGTTCTCTTATGTATGAAAGGAAGTATGTCATGGATTAGGCTACAAGGAATAGGGAATTCTTTTAAGTTGTTCTTGCCGTATGCTTTGTGTGATGACATAACTAATTCATAAAACTTAATTGAGTCCTACTTCTTCAAGTATTTAGCATACTAATGGTTTTTTTGTCCCTGCTTGTTCACTTTTCTAGTAGTTTAGTGTTCTTCTGCTTCTTCCATTGTAGTACCCTGCTGTAGCTAGTAATAGAAACCATTATGTCATGAGAAAAAGCAGAGCTTGGTGATGGCCATAAGTCAACAAGCCAAAAAAGACTGAGTATAGTTCTAGTTGTTTGGAATCTATTATACAACATCACACAATGATTATAACTTGAGGGTAAAATTCAAGGACTTTCTGAAGTCCTTGAATTGCTGGCCATGAGGTATTTATACCATTATAATTTCCACCAGTTTTCTACACTAACATAAATTGCACTGGGGTATAGAATGGACTGATGACCAGTTTATTCCAGGGCAGCCAACTGCAGAAAATAACTAGGCCTCACTATTCGGTACCGAAACCAGTAGGTTCTATATAGCCTCTGTTTACTTGGGGGACTCTAGTGTTGCCACTGATGCTAAACTTCTAGTACTAATGTGCTCAACCCCCAGACTGCAAGCCAGATATGGCCCATAGAACTATGGCATTTGGTCCCCAAGACTCCTTATGGATCAGAAAATTTAGCAGCAGGGGAGCAGTGGAAATTAATATGGTCAACCCTTCCCTGCTGCCAAATTACCAAGCCCCATGTGGCTGATTGGGCCTGGCCCAGACTGTTACTATGCATCCAGTAATTGCTATGCAACCCAGGCCAGCCCTGTTCCTGCATGGCCAGATGGGGGCCAACCTGTTCCCGTCCCCTCCTCCTCCTCCTACTGCAGCCAGTTGGGAGCCAGGTCCTGTCTGCCCCATGCACCAGGTCAGGCCCCAACTGCATCCACCCTTCATACTAGATCATGCCCAGTGGCTGGATCCAGCTCACAGACAGATGGACTTGGCACTGTCCATCCAGCCCATGGGGCAAAACGTTGGTGTAGCAGGGTGTCCCTCTATTAGCCTAACCCAGGAGCCAACTTCCTCATAAAGGCTAGGGAGTACTTAGGTCCCATTTCCAGTCTCTTTATTTTGACATGCAAAAGCTTTTCCCCATGGGAAACAAATCAAGCGATAACATAAACAAACATACAAATAACAAACAGAAGTAAAGCCTCAAGTTTTTCCTCTGACCTAGAGAGAGAGGCTACCCAGGCTTAGTGCCTTTTCTTCAGAATACCAGCCCCCTCAATCCCTCTCCATCTCTCCCAGATACCCTCCCTGGGAACTTTTAACTTCCCCTGAGGCCAGCCAATCATCCCTGTCAGCTGGCCCAGGACTCCTAGGCAGGCAGGCTATCACTGTCTAACCCCCTGTAGCTGGGCTTCAGCCCCTCATCCATGTACCCTGTTACAAATGGGCACTGCTGTTCTAATAGATGCTTGCAGATGGTAAAAAAATAGCTGGTAAGAAAAAGCTTTCCTGAGTGCAAATGCTATTATGATGTCTGATCTTGCAATGGGATACAAAGAAATAATGGCCACAAGCTAGCAGAGAGCAGATTTAGATTGGACATTAGGAAGAACTTCTTCACAGTTTGAGTGGCCAGGGTCTGGAACGGGCTCCCAAGGGAGGTGGTGCTCTCCCCTACCCTGGGGGTCTTCAAGAGGAGGTTAGATGAGCATCTAGCTGGGGTCATCTAGACCCAGCACTCTTTCCTGCTTATGCAGGGGGCCGGACTCGATGATCTATTGAGGTCCCTTCCGACCCTAACATCTATGAATCTATGAATCTATGAAAAGAGGGAAGGCTTTGTGATTGGACAAGATCTAGTCCTATTTATTACAGTGGGCTTTCCTGTTATAATCATCTCACTCTGCTTAACTTGACTTTATAACTTTAATGTGAGACTGTGTTGGGGCACCTTTGTTGCCTGCCACTTTAAAGGGCTTGAGCAGGCTGCAGAGCAGCCAGCAGATAAGAGCAGAGATAATCAGGTGGTCACAAGGCAGCCAGAAGGCCACATGATTGTAAGAGGGCTTATCAGTATAAGATCAGGCCCAGGGGGCAGGGCTGGAAGTTGCAGCTGAGAAGCCAATGGAGTAATATCGCCTGGCTGGATGAGTCTGCTCCTGGAACATCATGGAGCTTAGGGCAGGATCTATGGGGAAGGAGAAGGTTCCCAGGGACCCAGGTGGGGTCCAGAGCCCTTAGGATGGGGCTGAAAGCCTGGGGGTGTAGAAAGGCCAGTTTATAGTAAGGGGCTGTGTACACAGAGACCCCAGAGAGAGGCCAGGATTGCCTATTGAGAGAGGCTAGGTATACGAGGACCTAAAGAAGACACAGGCCAGCCTGAGCAGAAGGGGCTTAGAGTTTGTGGGCCTACAAAGGGGCTAGGTAATCCCCTGAATAGAACTGTTGAGAGTATGGGTGACTGAAGAAAGGCCTGGGGAAACCCAGGGAGTGGAGCTGACCCTGGAGGGGCTTATTTTAGCCCAGCGAAGTAAAGGGCTGTTTGTACAAGATCAGTGGGACTCCAGAATCTACAGCGTGGTGTCCTGACTGGCCAGAGTCTGAGGCCAGACTCAAGGAAGTGAAGGTCTTTCAATGGTGAGACCAATGGCGAGAGAGTAAGGGGGTCAGCCAGCAAGCAGTCTGGAATGATGGAGGTTGAAGCTCAGCCATCTGATGGGAGGTATCCTGTAAGGGGTCCAAGAGAGAGTTGGGGCCAGTGACTCAGGCGGTTATTATAAGGTGGAGGCTGAAACAGTGTCCAGGAGTGAGTAGTCCAGGAAGAACATCAAGGATCCCAGAGAGGAAGAAGAAGGATCAGGGTAGGTAGGCCTACAGTAGGTTGTGGCTAAGACCTGAAACTTCTGGTCTTAGCCAGAAGGGGTTGGATGGTGTGGTGGAGCTGCTTGTGGTGGGGCAGTTCCCAGGAAATGCCACAACTGTGCCTCCCCAGTGAACGGTGTGTATGGGGTACTGGAAAGCCTCAGCCCTCGCTACCTTGTGGGTACCCTGCGGAGGAAAAGTCTAAGGGGACACACCCTGACAGAAAATCAACAGGTTTGGGTGACAGCACAGGGGTCAGGAGGGCCTGAGGCCCAGGGCTGGTGGGAATAGATCTGAATAAGGGTGAGGCCTAGCGAGAGACCGAGAGAGTTGAACCTGTTCAGCCTCAGCAAGCAGAGGCTATGGGGGGATTTGGCGGCTGCCTACAAACTCGTTAGCAGAGATCAGCAGCAAATAGGAGGGGCCCTGTTCCCCCCAGCAGCACCTGGGGTGATGAGGAACAATTCATAGATTCACAGATGTTAAGGTCGGAAGGGACCTCAATAGATCATCGAGTCCGACCCCCTGCATAAGCAGGAAAGAGTGCTGGTTCTAGATGACCCCAGCTAGATGCTCATCTAACCTCCTCTTGAAGACCCCCAGGGTAGGAGAGAGCACCACCTCCCTTGGGAGCCCGTTCCAGACCTTGGCCACTCGAACTGTGAAGAAGTTCTTCCTAATGTCCAATCTAAATCTGCTCTCTGCTAGCTTGTGGCCATTATTTCTTGTAAACCCCGGGGGCGCCTTGGTGAATAAATACTCACCAATTCCCTTCTGTGCCCCCGTGATGAACTTATAGGCAGCCACAAGGTCGCCTCTCAACCTTCTCTTGCGGAGGCTGAAAAGGTCCAGTTTCTCTAGTCTCTCCTCATAGGGCTTGGTCTGTAGGCCCTTAACCATACGAGTGGCCCTTCTCTGGACCCTCTCCAGGTTATCCGCATCCTTCTTGAAGTGTGGCGCCCAGAATTGCACGCAGTACTCCAACTGCAATCTGACCAGTGCCCGATAGAGGGGAAGTATCACCTCCTTGGACCTATTCATCATTCATCTGCTGATGCACGATAAAGTGCCATTGGCTTTTCTGATGGCTTCGTCACACTGCCGACTCATGTTCATCTTGGAGTCCACTAGGACTCCAAGATCCCTTTCCACTTCCGTGCCACCCAGCAGGTCATTTCCTAGGCTGTAGGTGTGCTGGACATTTTTCCTCCCTAGGTGCAGCACTTTGCATTTCTCCTTGTTGAACTGCATTCTGTTGTTTTGTGCCCATTTGTCCAACCTGTCCAGGTCTGCTTGCAGCTGTTCCCTGCCCTCCAGCGTGTCCACTTCTCCCCATAGCTTTGTGTCAAATGGCCAGAAGCTGCTGGAGAATAGGTTCAGATTAGAGATTAGGAGGCACTATTTCACTGTTAGGGTGGCTAGGATCTGGAACCAACTTCCTAGGGAAGTGGTCCTTGCTCCTACCTTGGTTAAATTAAAAAAGAAGTCGGACGAACACCTGTCTGGGGTCATGTGATCCCAGCGTGTGCTCCTGCCAGTGGCGAGGGGTCAGACTAGATGATGTGTTCAGGTCCCTTCTGACCTCAAACTACTATGAAACTATGAGTTAGGGGTCCAGGTACATTGACAGACACCTGAGGCCTCAGTGAGCCATAGGCCAAGTTTAAGACACCCGAGGCTAGAGAGGGCCAGGGCCCAGAATCAGCCTAGTTTGTGGGGCAGTAGCCTGATGCCCCATTGTAGAGTAGGGCCTGAATTGGGCAGCCTGAAGGTCTGTGAGGGATCAGGACCAAGTGTGAGAGAGAGGAAGCCTGAAGGGCTGTATGGAGTAGGACCAAAGGGGCCATAGGGTAGAGTGTATGTGGCCTATGGTAGGGTGATAATGAGTGTGACCCAGTAAAAGGGGCAACATGAGTGAGACCCAGTTATGGGGATGTGCGTAGGAGGCCCAACATAGGGACAGAGTCCATCCCTGGAGAGGGCTAAGTCAACTGTTTAGAGGCCATCTGTGAAGCATGGGACATGGTAAAGTGTAGGTCAGAGCTCTGTATTTTGCCCCTGGCATCAAGGCTTAGAATGGGCACCCTCCTGGTTAAATTAACACCAAATGTTATGGAGCAAAGGCGTGGCAGGAGAGGCAGGGTGGTCTGCCCTAGACAGGTGACCTGGGCTGGAGACTGCCCCCTGTCACAGAGACCTAATATAGTAAATGCCTCAAATCCTCTCCTGTTGCTCAGCTCTCAAGGATGACATGTAATGAAGGTGGAGAGTAAAGAAAACAGGATATTTTCACCTTATCCATAGTTTGGGAAAAGCTGTAGTTTCTCAACAAGCTCTAGATGCTAGAATTTGACATGAAGTAATAGGCACTGAAACTTTTGCCAGAGACTTGTATAAGGAATATATATATATATTTGTTCTAAATTATTTTTATTCTGTTATTTGTGCAGATCATTATTCTATATTTAATACTTGGAAAGCCACCTCCATCCAGTAATTCCCCATATATTGTTATAACATATGCACTGCTCCTTTTGCCAAGTGACTTGTCAAGTTGCATACAAACATTGTTTCAGTAATTCCTCCCAGGGTAGTCCCACTCTTATTTTCCTCAATCAGATTCTCCTGAGCTGTTCTCTCAGTCCCTGTAAAATCTCACTGAAATCAATACCTTCCCCACCATGGCTCTTATTAGGGGATCCAAGACTTCAGTACTGAACCCTGAGGAAACACCTCCTCCTTTATATTTATTTAGACTGTTGAAGAAGCATTCTTTGTCATATGAAAAACAGAACATTATCAATAGTGACTAACGAAATTAATAGTTAAAAAGTAGTTAAGCCTTAGACTGAAATTCTTTCAGACTCCAATCCTGCAGAGCCATAAGTATGTGCTTAATTGAGCATTATGAGCGGTTCCACTGAAGTCAGTGAAATTACTCACAGTGCATAAAATTAAGTATATGTTTAAGTTTTTGCATTACAAAGGGTCCTAGGGCAGAAGAGCCACACTCCATCAAATGATCCAAATGCAATACCGTGGACATGGCAGAAATTGAACTATGCACTTTCTCCTCACATTGGCTTGTGTTGGAATTAGATACTGTATGAAATAACAGAGGAGACGGGAAATTGACAATAAAAATGTATGTCTCCGAAACTGATGGAGTAAAAGGGGTATGATATCACTGGCAGTCAGTCTTATTGCATACAAGCAGACAGAATGCAAACATTACAAAGACAAGAAACTTTCTCCTACCAGGAAGCGCTGTCTGGCTGCCTCTCCTCTTAACACTATTGATTATGCTCCCAAAAGGTCATAAATTACTGGAAGAGTTATTTTTAAGAATATTTGCTGAGCCTGACCTGTCAAGAGAGGTTAATCTAATGACTTTCCTACCTCCAGCCAGCACTAGAATAGAGCTGGATTTCTTCTTGACTGCTGTTAAAAGCTCCCTTGTCTTTCAGGTTCATCCCAACTTGTTATTAAAAATATAAATGAGTCAGATGACAAAATGGATAAACCATATTACACAGAGGCCAGAACAAGGAGACTGGGCTATAGAGAAAGGGTGTCTGGCTTACACTAATAGAACAGCATCATAACTTTAGTTTGTGATTCTGCTGGGCTAATCCTAAACAAAAAAAAAGTCAGAAATAAAGCTCTGCAGGGTTTAATTCATATTTGCTTTCAGAGTAACAAGGGGCTCAAATGTTTAGTTTTAATCAGTAGTTCTATTTTTTTAAGTGGCATTGCTCAGAGGAAAAATGTCTACTCTACTGAAGTAAAAAAAACAAAACAAACCCATCACCTCACAACTATGTATAGATGGGCTGATATTTTATCTTTTCAAGTTATTTAAATGTTGCAATCCCTTTAAACATACACAAGTAATGAAAGTTGCAACACAATGTATCCTTTTCTAAGGCCCTTCATACAGAGCACTACAGATGGTACAACACAGAATGGAGGAGGACATATTCTGTTCTCAGTTACTCTTGCATAAATACAGAGCAAATACATTATCTCAAGTCAGACTGTACTATATCTATACCAGTGCCTTCAAGATCAGAATTTATGTCAGCTAAGGAGATAGAAACTAGAAAAGACAGGAGAAATGCTTTGCAGAAAAAATTAGAATACAGATTAATTAATGTGTACGTTTGGGTACAAGATTTCTCATCCAGATGGAAAAAGGAAACAATCAGTGAAGAGAGACTGCTAAAACACACCCAGTTTGCCTCTTTACTATAGTGTCTTACAGGTAAGACCATAACTGCCATGGAGGGACCAGAGCTTAGGAACCTTTCAGTGCGTTTCTTCCTGGTCAGGATTTTTCCCGTATAATTTATTTCATTAAGCAGTGCTGGAATATTAAAAAAACAAAGGAATATAACGTTAAAGCTAGCACAAGCACTATTCAGCTCCATTCGTACTTTGATTTTCTTTGATTTTCTTTTTTTTTTTTTCTTTTGTACTTAGAGGCAGCTCAGATTAATTTTACTGCAGTTGAAAATCATGCAAATATAGTTTGGAAAGAGGCATTTAATTCTTTATTGCTCTTGCACACAACACAAATAGCACCTCCAGTACTAACACTGCTAAGTGTTTTTAGTGTTATTCCACTATACAGTACATCACAATGTTAATTTTCCACATTACTTTATTCCTTCTCTAGCCCATATTTTACAACAGAGAAAACAAACTGCTTGTAATTACACTGCATGCCAGGACAAATTAAGTAAACACGCATTTTTAATGCTTTTGGCTGTTAGGGTGAGAAACAAAGGGCTCTGGTTAAGGTCAATATTAGAGTTATGCAATTGCTCTGGGATACAAAAGACAAATGCCAGTGATTGAACATCAGTAAAATGGAAACTGTCTATTCAGTGCAATGTTTTTGAACTCTTGGGGGAAAAAAATACACTGCCTTTGAGACTAGGTCAGTTCTGTACTTTATTTTCATTTTTTTTCAGAATAATACCAATACCAATAATAAATAATAATAATAAACTAATGGGAAAATCTATTGTGTCATTAGTGAAGTGATAAATCAGCAAAAAATAAATTGGAGAATGGCTATCTGGGCTCAGCCTTTTGCTGTACATGCAAACACTACTCTTTCAGAACTGTTGGATGACACTGATAAAGGTTAACAGCAACTATAGGGGGAAACTGGATTTTGTTCTAGTTGATACCAGCATAAATCTGAGTTCAATGGAATTATACCAGTGTAATTGAGAGCAGATAGTGGCCTGATGATTTTATTATTTGAACAGGGGACACTAAAGAATGTTAAATGTGTTTTCCTTTAATAGTGCAGTTTTGGGCTAGCGGCACAAAATTCAGATGCAGGTCAGGACTTGAGGTGTTTTCAGAGCAAGGCTTTTACCCATCCAGTTATAGATACAGGGGTGTGATCCACGCTTGTGGTTCATGCGCATCTCTCACTTAGTGATAAATCCATCCTTTCTCCTTTGTTCCAAGCACAAGAAATGTACGTTTTCGACCTTGCCTTTACTAGTAAAGACACCTAGCACAGAAGAGAAAAATGAAAAAGAACAATAAAATCTCCACATGGCATTTCTCAGCCTCTTCGGAAGGGATAAGAGAATGAATGAACATATAAGAGATATTAGTCACATCATTTAAAGTACTATAGGAAGGGGCTTCAACACTACAGTGATGGATGCTGTATCAGAATCTGAGGGGAACACAAACTGGATTGGAATACCTGGGGCACATTTCAGCAAAGAGGGCATTAAAGCAGCCAAGTTTAAACCCCAAGAAGCATTTTTTAATAAAAAATTCTGGAAGATCAATAACTATCTCTAAAATCTGTGATAGACATAACTGTAAGGCAGATTGTGGCTAGCTGATGGAGCACCAACAGTGCAGTGCAGCCGTATCTAGCAAGCATATGTTCCTCCTACCCTATACAAGGGTCAGCCACAACTGGCTGAATTTCCCATACTCTACTGGAAGGGTCTATTCACTGCCATTGTTTACTGGGCCCACAGGAAGAGTGCTGTGGAAGGAGATTATTTTGTGGTTCTGCTCCATTAGCTAGCCACAAAAGGGAATACTGGCAAGTGTTTCAGTTCAGGTCCCAACTACCATCCAACTAGAGGCATGGACATGGAAAATTTAAGACTGCTTTCAGTGGAGTTTAAAACTGAAGCAGACAGACACACAAGCCTGTTGTGTTGGTTTAAAGCCATCTGGAATGGCTCAAAGGTATACCTGGAAAATCAGGTACTCTCTTGAACTGCTTCACAGTGCACTTATTCAGTTACGTGTGGAAAACAAGTGTTCTCTGACACTCCAGGCAATGCACACTATCACTCCTCACCTCCCCACACACTGCTGCTGCTCTGGTATGCGGCCTCCTCTTCCCACCTCCCCTCTTCCCCCAACCATTTTTTTTTCCTTTTGTTGGCACTTTTTCTCAAAAAAAAGGTCAAAACAGCACAATTGGAACAAAACAAAGGCCGTCAAAATAGCCTCAAAACAAAACGAGGCTAGTCGAAACATTTCAAAAGTCAAAACATTTCGACCATAGGCTGGGAATGGGAAGTCAGTCCAGCTGGGCTGACTTCCCATCCTCAGCACAAGATCTGGCAGGGGACAAGGAGTCAGCCCAGCTGGGTTGACTTCCCATCCCCGGCACTAGATCACGTGGGAGGCGGGAAACACCCAACTGGGCTGCTTTCCCATCTCCCATGCTAGATCACGTTGGTGGTGGGAGGGAGCCCAGCCAGTCTGCTTCCCCATCCCCGGTGCTAAATCACGCAGGAGGTGGAAGGCAGCCCAGCTGGACTGCCTGCCCATCCCCAGCGAAATGTCGAAATGGCGTCATAACAGCCTTTCTGTTTCAACGGAACAAAACAGAACAGCTGTTTCAGCTCAAAATGAAATTCAAATTGGAACATTGTTCCATCGAAACTGAAGGCAAAACAGAATGGTGCTGTTTTGCACAGCCCTACCAAGCATGTACAACCACTAGCGACCCCAAGACAGGCATGCATGCTACCAACTGCAGTCAACTGCAGGATGCTGAAGTCTACTGAACTCATATTTAGGACAGAAGAGAAAGCAAAAAAGTGAAAACAACCCCAGCCATGGGCCATCTATCCCAGAGATCCTCAAAGCATGGGTGCAAACGTTCCCCCACTGCCTGCTCATCCATAGCAAGGTATCCTGAGCTCACTCTCAACCCCTGATGTCAGAACCACACCTCTTCAACTCCTAAAAGATGACTATTCTACCTGGAATACTAGTGCTTTATACACATAGACACCTCTGATCCACAACAATTGTAAACTGGTTCCAAGTCAGTGACACTTGGAAATGGTTTAATTGTTATCTGTGTCCATGCACTAGGCCTATGCCCTAAAGAAGAATCTAATCTGGAATGTAAAACTGGTTCTGTTGCTGGATGGTTTCACCCATAGCCAACCATGTTTCCATTATTTTGCTCTTCTTCCCTTTCCATGTTTATCATTTTACATTCTCCCTGTACCACAACCTAAATAAGAACATCCAGAAGGAATACACAAATGATGGGCTTGATCCAGCTCTCCTTAGAGCTCACATTGGGAAATGGATCAAGTCCTATAGTATGGACTGTATTCCGAAAGGTAAATTCAGAATTGTCCCTGCTGAAGAGCAAATAAATTATGTAGGTTGTCTAGAAACTGTCAATAAGATAGTTTGTAAATGGTAATTTCTTGCAAAAATAATCCTGAATCAAATGAGTGTGTAAAATGTTACAGATCAAATTCTGCTGTGGATATGTTGTCACTCCCATAACCATTGATATGACCCCTGTAAGTGCAACTGAAGTGAGTGAATTCGTAGACATATAGAGGGGGATTTAAAAAGGGACCAAGAGAAGGAAAAGAAGAAAAAGAGATTGCTGTGATGGACATGAGCAAGGAGGGTGCACAAAAGTTTGTGTTCATGGTGGCAGAATGAAGACACACAAAATAAGAAGGGTGAGTCTACACTGGGAGAAGTTTGTGAGTTATGAAAGAAGGCAAAGAATATAATGTAGAAGATGACAACATGTACTCAGGTTTATCTGGGCACAGATATGGGGCATTTTAAATAGCAAAATAGTAGTCTACTTGAACGGAGTTGCTGAAAATGCTTTTTCGTATTCTGACTGCCATATGTCATTAATGATAATTATAGTTAGCTTACATACATATAGCACCTCCCTGCCGGAATCACTTCATTTAAGCCATGTGAATCATTCTACCTACCCTTGAAATGCAACCATCTCTGAATGTGTTTGCAAGTACAATGAAAACATACTCAATTGTTATCATATAATCACGGTTTGGGAACTGAGGGTTTTTTTCCAGGAAAGAGTTTTAGTCTGTTAGCCATGTTTCAGAAAGCAGCATACTTTCTGTTGATGTGGTTGCTGTTCTATTCATTCATATTGTAATGTTTCTGAATAATCTATCATATTTTATCTTGCTACATTTAAATTGTACACTCCATGGACTGGCTATTTATGCATTCTCTTTCATTGTAATAATAGGCATGCACATGGATATTTAACATTACACAAGTTATATTTTAAGATGTTGTTCACTTAGCTTGCTTACAGCTGTTTTAAGTCTATATATTTGGAAAAGTTTATTGCATGATCTTAGATTATGCTGAATATAAAAACTAGAACTTTGCAGTACTGTATCACTAATTTCCTGAATGGAAAAACTGTTTTCTAGAACTAAAGGTTCATAAAGGCCTTGTAAAAGTTTAGTGAACAGGGCGTGTAACCTATTGATCCCCTTGTATTCAATCCAATTCACTTTAGTCAATGCACACAGTAAATAATGATACTGTTGTTATGAGGATCTTTCCTTCCTTATGAACAACTATTCACCTGTATCCTGTTATAATGATAATGTCACTGATTTACTGAGGTTGCCCAAGTTACCTTATTAATTAGAAGATGCATTACACCTATTGCAAAACATTGTTCTGACTGTGAGCTATCACTGCCCAAGGACCTCTAAAAGACAAAGAATTCCATTTTGCAAAATCTAGTTAACATATCAAAGAGCAGTAAATGTGCAAATTGCTGTCATAAGGAATCCTTTATTGCTTTTCCTTTTCATGATGGCACCCCTCCCCCAGCCTCTCTATTCTAGCCACTTTGACAAGGTTACTCATTGGAAAGAAGAGCAGCTATTTATGTTCTTCAGATGTTTACCTTCAGCAAAAGACACTTCAAAGAGTGCTTATGGGACTCTCCCCTAGTCCAGCAAACACTTAAAACCCATTGTTGTGATTGATGGATCCTTCCTACAGATTTAATAAAAATAAGCAGAAGCCAGATCTTTTTTTTTAGGCCAGCTGTCTGAATAATAGGCAAATAGTTCATGGGTGGCCTAAGTGGATGGGACTTTTTTTAGGAAATGCTTAAATGATGGTTTGATGCCCTTTGTGTGTGTGTGTTTTGCAGGCTTATTTTCTGAACACACCCAATATTTAATGACATTTTCTGCTGATCGTGATGGCGTTGGTCTCTTAAGCAGATCACACAGTCTTCTCTTGGTAATTTTGCATGGGAGAGCTGCAGAAGAGACGAGACTGCTTTGTGTTTGTTCAGATTTAGAGCTAGGCTGAACTGGTTCAATGAACTGTGAGAGCCTCCAAGTACAGGATATTATGAGGATCATAGATAGGTAAGGCTTTTCGGAACTAGATCTAATGTCTGGTCAGAGCCCTGGCACCATCAATAAAGTCACTCCCAGACAAAACATCAAGGAAAGTATCACTTCAAACAAATGCATCACAGCATCAGCTAATACTACCTGCCTAATGTTATGGCATCACACTTCCCTAGAATATTTACTGGCACTGCTTAAAAAATGACTGTCCTATTTATTCAGTACACTGTGCCTTTGTTAGAATTGACCTGTAAGAGTGTGAGATACTCAAGGACAGCCAGGATGTCAAATATTTCAGGAGGAGCCCACCCTAAATCTGATACATGTGTATATACACAACTCTCTCTGTATTTAGTCACGTAAGAGATAAACTGAAATGTTTAATTTTTGTGTGAAAATGAATGTAGTTCTCATGAAAATAAAAGGTGAGTAGCACTGCCTTGAGATAAGCTTCCCCCATGAATGTGATAATGCCAATCTTGACCTTCAGAAACCCAATTATTCAAGCCCTGTGGCTTACTTGAAGGTAAAGGTTCTCAGTTGTATCCTATGACTAAAGATTCACAGGGAAGAAGGATACAGCCACCAATCTTATTCATAAACTCACTTGCAAATGTGTTGCTCTATCATGCTGTAGTTTGCCATGAAATCTAAACTGCTTATTGCATTTTCGGATCTAATATTAAATTACTGAAGCAAAACTGTGGATGAAAGGAAATTGAGGGGGATTATTTGTGGGGGGCGGGGGCCTTTTCTTTTCATGGTCACATTTGCCTGAGCTCTGAATGCTGTTGTGTGAAAATGTAAAGTCTTTCTGAGACATATAGAAATGCAGCCTGTCTTCCAAAGCTGGCATGCGGAGTGAGCCACTCTTAGGAATGGATTAAGGCAGGATCTACTGAGATACATCTCCAGGCTCTGAGCTGGGAAAAGCCTCTATGGATTCATTGAGATTACAGTCAGTTATTGTCCATGGTGGGGAAATGGTAGAAAGCAGGAATTATGCTGGCAGATAGAGATGGTGGTGTAAGACTTGGAAGGAGCACTTACAGAACAGGAAGCCAGGAGTGCCAGCTGTTATCTCTACCTGGCTTTACCTTACTGAATTGTCACCAGGCTGCTACTGGCTCTGTCTGGTCTTAGGTATCAGTGACAGCTGCAATGTCAGCCAGATGTTGTCAGCAGAGTGCTGAGGAGGAAGCAGTTGCACTCCCCAAGCTTACCCACTCCAGTCCAGTGGAATTTCCCTACCCGTTTTCACTAGCTAGGGAAGTCAGAAAGGATAAATAAAGCTTAAGAGTTTCCAATTTGTACCATCCACCCCAATATTAATGTCCACAAATTTAAACCATTCCCTCGAGTGACTGAATCCTGTATAACCAGGAATACGAAGGGCACAGTCTGCAGTTTCTGTAGAGGCTTTTTAGGGAAAGGAATGTCTGCCTGTAAAAGGTATTTGCCCCAGAATAGTATCCAACTTATGTGGTTTCCATTTCTTTATATATTGTCAGAGCCCAAGGACTCAAAGAGTTCAGGAGAGATGGGCCAAGCAACAACATCAAAACGCAGACCCAAATTTCCCCTGAGTTTTAGTGCATTGGAATCTGGTATTTCAATTTGGACTCATCTCCTGCTCTTCAGAGAAGTTCTCTACACCTTCCAGTTTTTCACAAACTTCACATTTCCTTGATGAACAGAACAAAAAGATTCTCTCTCTCCTTTCATATCCTCTTTACCAAGGGATAAGGAGTAATTCAGCTTAGCTGCTACTTTGATGGCATAGCCCAACCCAAGCTATTTTCATCTCTTTGGATGTGAATTTTCCTGAAGGTGGAAGGTGTTTCCATCCAAGATCTTGATCTATGTCTGGCACTGATATAGAAGCCTTAACAAGTAATGAAAAAGCAATCTAAGAGCAAAACTATGTTATCATAATTTGAGTGCCGTGAGTCCCCTCCTACCTCCCCTCCTTTCTCTGAGCACGTCCCCATATGCAGGGGCGTGCATATGCAGTGGCAAAAAAAGTAACAGCACAAACTTGTGCATGCCCTGGAATGTGTGCTTTGGTGTGGGGCAAAATGCCCTGCTTCAGGGAAACTGTTGTTTCCCCATTTCTCTTGGCTCCTGGAGTGCTAAAGGAGCCAGGGCAGAATTACAGGAAGGGACACACTCTGGCCAGCAGCCAGAGTGTCTCCCAAAAGGACCAAGCCTCTGTATCTGCCAGCACATGCTCTGGTGGCATGCTGGGATTTCCCAGAAGCAAAGTCTGGCCCCACACTGCAAATCTACAGCATGGGACACATTTTAATGTGCTGAGCATGCAGTTGGTGGTGCTGCAATGAAGTTTGCGGTGCCACAAACCACACATGCCTGCACATCTGGATCTGGCCTCTGTGTCCGTATCCAAATGAGCACAGCCATGCAGTATGTGATGTTGCAGTCCCATCTAAGAACCACACACAAACGCATTCAGGTGTTTCCTGTGCTCCTACCTTACAGTGAGGGGCAAGGGGAAGGGGGCGGGAACCCACGCCAAAAACAAGCGGGGCAGAGCACATGGCAGCAGCATGCGGCACCCAAAATTGGAGCCTGGCCTGCTGGGGCCATGCTCTGGCTGCCACCCAGGCTCCCAGCTGCAGGAGTGATGTGGCTGCAGCTCCCTGATGCCCCAGGACCTGAGGTGAGGCTGCTGGGACCAGCACAGTTACTGGTCCCAGTCTCCACTATCCCACCCAGGGTAACCTGCTGTGTACCAGAGGGTATGTGGCATGGGCATTCCCCAGAGACAAGAAGCAGAGGCACAAGGTGTACTGCTGCTTCTTGTCCCTGGGAAAACAAACAGCTGCACTCACGTGGACATGGTACATGTGTGTTTGCTTTGTAACTACAGTCTCTACCTTCAAGAGAAAGCCCTATAAATGACCTAACTGGAGGCCTGATGGTACAGACTCAAGAGTGTTAGCAAAGATTGGACTATGACTTGATTGTCAAAATGGGAAACCATAGAAACAGGAATTTGCAAGAGTCCTCTTTCTTAATTTCTAGAACTGGAGATTCAAAGTCCTAGTGACTGATCTGTCTGTAGATTATCCCACAGAGATGGGAGAGACTGGTCTCGCCTTCACCAGTCTGTAGGCAAAGGGAAGCAAACTTCTCAATGATGGTTAATCCAACCCATGTCCTGGAACTGCAGGTGCTGGCCCTGCATATTCCAGGGAAAAGAATTAAGCACAGCTTGGAAAACCCAGGTACTCTGTCCTACTCCCTGCAGAAAGCTCAAGCATGGCTTACGTGGTAAAGAGGGACTTGCATTACTCCCCCCAAATGGTATGAATTTCACCCAGAGAGAAGAAAATGTGGTGTTTGTGTCAGCTATTTATTTGCAACTTCTTCAGATAAATTATGAATCCGTTTAAGAAAACCTTCCACAAGACTTAAGACTATTTCACTTTTACCATTAACAGGAAAATAAGAGGATGAAGTCAGTCTTTATATTTTCATGAGTCTGCTTCTCAAATTCTGCAGTGCACCCCTGGAAATAGGACTGAGAGTATTAAAGAGGCTTCAAAGGGTTATTCAAGATCACTGATAGGTTGATGTCCACCTATATCTTTCCCATATGGAAAATTTAATGAAGAACGAAAAGCTTTCATTGCAATTTGTAAACCAGGTGTTTTAATAAATGTTATAGAATCCTATTTTATTACTTCTCTGTCTACTAAATTCTATAGGATTTTTTTAAATTAAAGTTCTAAAGAATTTTCATTCCTTTAAGAAAATAATATAATGATCTTTTTATATTATATAAACTCTTCCTTTCTGTAGCTCAAACCTGGTTTTCCATAATATTAACATATCACAGGGCAGTGGTATTGGAGATTTCTAGACAAGAGGTCAGCTATCTTCTCAAAACTCTAACACAAGAGAGAGACCCAGGCTCTGTTTTGTAGCAAGATCCTGCAAATAATTCAAGTACACATGACCTTTTTCAAGAAAGAAACTACACTAAAATGTGACTTTTTCCCAGCTATAGGCTGAGAGCTTTAACTACATCTGCCAGAAAATGAAGCCTAAGAAGTTTGCTGTTTCTAAGTGGCTAAGTGCAAGTGTTGTAAATTCCATAAAGTCACAATAGCAACCCTAAGCACATTCAGTACACTTAACTGGAGCCTGATGGTATCAAAAACCAAACTGCAAAGTCACTTTCATACTTACCTTACACTTTTTACTTTTAAATACAGTATTTCCAAAATCATGTTAAATGAAACCTTGACTGCAGACACTACAGACTTCACCTGAGTGGGCACTTTCTGCTGCTGACTGGCGGATGGTATGTTTCTCTGTTTTAGGGAAGGTAAACTTTGCATTATAATCTCCAGTGGGATTTGTGGGTTTTGTAATCTATTAAAATAACCGTTTTTATTTAATTTGCAATACCTACAATTAAAAGAGCAGTTTTCATGGGGAAGGAAAATTATGTATAGTGTAGTCTCTAAGATGTTAAGTAGGACTTTTCTGATACATTATCCTCTTGTGAGGATTTTTTTCAAAAATTGGCCTTCAGTTTCTTAATCACCTCTTTATTTAAACTTCATATAATAAGAAATAAAAGACCTGCAATAGTAGTCTCTTCTCCTCCACTCTTTTGGCACTGCAGTTGCAATATAAATATTGGTAACAAACACTCAGGATAATCAGATAGCTGACAACCAGACCTTTTCTGACTGTCTTATATTAACTTTTCATCTACCTAAGCAGAGAATTCATGCAATGGTCTCATTAACTGTAGTGGAGAGAAGTACTTAGCCATGTTAATCTGAAGTCAGGCAAAAGGCAAGACAGAGTTAGGGACTAACCAGTGGGACTGCTTCAGTAGGACTCACAGGCACTCAGTACCGCGAGGACTTGACCGAAGATATTTTGTATACTGTCATATCTAAATCACTCAAAAAAATTACATTGTGTTTTGAAAAGAGAAGCATATTACTCAGGTCAAAACATAAATATCATGAAGAGGGCTATCAGTTCCAATGGAGTTTTCGTCGAGAGGGGTATGTATGATAGGGCAACGGTTCTCAGCCTTTTTTAAACTCAAGGCACCATACATTAGACTCGAGGTACACCACAGAAAATGTCAATTCTTAGTTTTCTCTCAATTTTTGACTACAGAAAAATAATAAAGCAAGTCTCCTGTTGCAGAGACCTCAAAAAGACCAAAACAGGTCAGAACATTTTTAACATTATGAATTCATATTTGAAATCTCTAGGTTTATTGCACACCTAGCAATGCTAACGTTGTGTGGCACCCTGAAGCAGCCTTGAAAGGACCTTAAGGTGCTGTGGTGACCTAGGTTAAAAGTATTGACCTGCAATGTCTGCATACCCAGGCTCAAGTTTCCTCTCTGGTTTAATCAGAGTGATAGGAATGATGGACTGCTCTGAATCAGGCAAATTAAAACTTGAACCTGGATCTGATGTGTCCAAAGCAAATACCTATCCAACAATGCACAATTTCTGTTTCCTCTAAGCCATACTACTTAGGTTTCAATCTATCAATGGGTGTTTCAACATAGTTTCATTTCTATAGAAATGTTCTAAAGATTTTGTTTTTGTTGCAACGCAGAATGAGAGCAAATTTTAAAACCTCAAAAGTTGCTGTGAAACAAAGTTCTCATCTTCTGTTGAGCTTTGCACATTAAAAGTTTCCCTTGCTCTATGCGGTACATGCACTCTTGGAAAACTGCACAAAGAACAAATTCACATAAAGGGAACCCAGTTTATAAAGTAACAAATAGGGATACAGTCCTACAGCGGTGAGGGAGAGAGAGAGACTAAGGCTAGGACTAGGATGGGGCCGGGGAAGGGGTGCAGCGCAGCCTATCAGCTGCTCCCTGGGCTGCAGCAGGGAGCAAAGCAGAGGCAACTATCAGTGGGTGCAGGGCGCAGGATGGGGTGGGGCATGGCTCTTGCCAGGAAGGCTGCATGGCCAGGAGGCTGTGCCGGGCTCTTCCTGGGGGGGGTGTATCCCCAAATCTCTGTGTGAAACGAAAGCAGGCCACCACTGCAGGGGCCAGTGGTGGCACTGGACTCTGCCCAGTGTTTGGGGCAGGCCATGGTGATGGAAGGGGGCTGCTGCCACCCCAAACTTCGCCATAGCCCCATGCCCCCAACCTGCCCTCCCAGCACCGCTGCCGAGTTCCAGGAAGAGCCCCGTGCCTCTGTTGGCTCCAGCCTGCAGCGGCAGCCTGATCTCATCCCACACACAGATCTGGAGGCACACACGCCCTGGGAAGAGCCCGGCACAGCCCCCCAGCCCACAGCCCTCCTGGGGTGCACGTAACAGGAAGAGCTGTGCACCCCTGCCCCGCACCTCACACCCACAGACAGTTCCCTCTGCTTTGCTCCCTGCTGCAGCCCTGGAAGTGGCCAACAGGCTATGCCAAACCCCTCCCCCCACCCCTTCCCCTACAAACTTACCTCGTATAAAGCAAATTTACCTTACATACAGTACTGAACCCCAGACAAGTGGGGACAAGCTGTGCCATGCCCCAGGCCTCCACTTCTCCCCACTCACCCCAGCCCCTGCTGCAGCAGACCTGGGAGCAGCCGACACTACCTGCCTGCATCACGACACAGTGCAGCCCAGGGGCTGCAGTGAGTGGGGACAAGCAGAGCCCTGTGGGGTTCAGGGCACAGTGCAGCCCAGCGACTGCAGGCAGTTGGGGTCGGCCGCTCCCAGAGCAGCTGCAGCAGGGGCTGGGGTGAGTGGGGCCCTGGCCCCACGGCCCTTTTCCCTTCCCCTACAGACTTACCTGCTGGGGGGAACGCCTATGCTGATCACATAAGAGTGAATTTACCTTGCATATAACACATTTTGGGTATAAAAATGGTCATCACATAAAAGCAAATTCACAAATACAGAACCTGGATAAATCAAGGGAAACCTGTATATATATCAAGTGGCTATTTCCCTAATATTTAAAATATACAGAGTCAAGCTATGGGGAACAATGCTCTGATGAATAAGTGACTTGAAAGTCTTATGCAAGAAGCAAGGGGTTTTTTTGGTGATATCTTCTATTGGACCAGCCATATAGTTTTTCAGGTTATGGATTTCAGTAACAACACTCCAATGCTACCAACAGCATTTCTATTTCCTGTCTTGCTATAAAATAGACTTCTTTGGTTGTTTGGGGGCTTAAACCTTTTTGTCTTAAATTCTATTTTTCATGCTCAGAATTATGAAATACCCCATTATATAGTTGAATTGATTTAGAAGATGAGCAATATAGAAACTCACTAAGCTCTGAAGACATCTGAATAGTAGTAGTGGAGTTGCAAGATGACCAGTTTAAAAACCAGAGTATAGTAACAGCCACCAGAACATTAAAAAACAAATTCAAGTGTTGAATGGTGAATCTTTAAAAATAAAACTTGATCGAGGTGGCTTTCCAATTATCAAAAAGAATAGAATTCCCACAGTGATGTGAAGAAGAGCACTAGCATGAGCATGTGTATATGTGTGTGTGTATATGCATATGCGTACTCATCAAGAGGATTGCATCCCTCCCTAATCTTACTTGTTCTCACATGCTGTCTCTGCTATCACTTGCACTCCCACTTACCCATAGATTTCACCACCCACCACCCTGCGCTGCCACCTCCCAGGAGCTGGGCCAGGGTGGGGCAACGGCAGCGGCTAGATTTACTGAATCTGAATTTTTTGGCTCAGACCATGCATACAGTTAGCAAATAATTGGTTTTACCATTCCAAAGTTTTATCCCTTCTCCTCCAGGGTTATAAATTACATAGACAACAGGGAGTGTGATGGGGCATCAGCCACAGGTACTGACTGGAGGTGGGGCAGGGACATAAAATAACACCTGTCACCATTGCTCTCCTGGCTGCCATGCTGCTACTGGTCACAGCTACCATCCCATGTGTAGGGACCTACTTAATTGCAGTTTCACATTTTTGCAGAAACCATGAAAACCCATGGTTACCTGTGATCACCAGGAAATATTCCATAAGCCATGATTTCCTGCAAAATCAACCCATAAAAAACCCCCAGCATATTATTTATATAATACGCTGTTTTGGAATCTCCCGATTCTTACCACACTACTTAGACAACACAGCAATCCCTGCAACCACTCTGATGTGCCTGAGACTTACTGACTGTCTGCAATGATAGTGAGGCCTCTCAACCAATCTGCAGCAACAGCAGGGCCTCTCCACCAATCAGCAGCAATGGGCAGAACCACTGGGAAAAGCCTGCAAAATTAGTCCTTCAGGCCAAAAGCAAGCCATGAAAATGACTTCATATCACCATGAGTTAAGTAGGTCCCTACCCATGTGCTACCACCACCCAGGGTGCAGAATTGCTCAGTTACGCCTATGGTGTTCTCAGTGTTCAGGAAGTGAAAGGGGGCCATATTTTCAAAGCATTTCAATGTTCTTGTGCAGATAAATTATTATTACTCACAGCCCTATCAATATTTGCATGTGCAGATCCCTTGAGGGTAGATTCTGTCACTTTTTCTCACATTAGGTAGTATTGCATTACATGGCTAGTTTCATTTAAATGCTCACATAAGGAAGCACAACTCCATGAGAGAAAAGACTGGAGAATCAGGTCCTTAACAGCATGCACATAAAAATGCAAGAGTAAAGTATGAGAGTAAAATTAGCTGCATAGAGTCCAGGATATGATCCCTTTGAAAAAACTGACGTATTAAGTTTTTTATTTTATATCAGTGCAGTTCATGTTGTTTTGTAATTTTCAGAATTTGTGCATTTAAATACACTCATTATATAAAGCCATCATTGTGAAAAACCTCCAATTTAATATGAGGAGGTTGAGGGCTAAGGGCTGTCATCATTCTTCTGTTGGTTTATTAACAACCTAAGTATTTGGAATGGCAAAAACAATCTGGGAGATATTTGGTAAGACTTCTTACCTCTGTCACTCTCCATCTTCCTTTTTCACCCCAGCAGCTGATGACAATTAAATCTATGGATGTAAGGAACTCACCTCACACCACTCTGCTGTAATTATAACTTTGCTGCCGACTTCCAGATCTGACAGGCTCCGTCTTGTCTGCCCCTTGATGCTGTGGCATTTATTTACAATCTCAATAACATCTTGTAGAAAATGAATTGTACCAGTGCCAGGGTTCAGTGATTGATATATTGCAAAATGTTAGTAGGCGCAAATATTGAAAGACAGAGAATAAAGGACTAAGATAATGGACAATTATGCAAATATTTCAAAGAACTTTATGGAGGTGATGTCTTAAGCAAAAAAAAAAAAGAGTTAATGCACTATAAAACACAATGAGGAAAGAGGGACATATAAAAGCAGAATTGACTTTTTCCTATGGCTACTGTTTTCATGAGCACCTGCAAGCAAATGCAGTTGAACCCATGTATACTCAACTTAAATATATAGTGAAAGTTATGAGATGGAATTTTTTTTCAGGAAGCTCTAAAACTGTTTCTAGATGCTTATATACCTGCCTAAAACTACACTGTACGAATTGCAATTCACTGTGAGCCTCCTGGCTACAAGTACTACTGTGAGCCTAGTGAATTTACCAGAATTCCCCTTCATCCCCTTACCTCCATTTCTTCCCCCTCCAATTTTGTAGTGCTGCAAAGGAATGGATAAAAAGTCCGCTGCGTAAAAGCACTGGAATACAAAATTACCTCCCTTAAAAGCTGGAGCTGTACTCCATGAGGCCTCCATGTGCTTGAGTGCTATTGGGGTTCCACAAAAGTGCAGGGATCTTTTACTACTCAAATCCATACACTAAAAAATATACCTATGTAGAGCATCTGCTAAGTGTCTCAATTACTGCTGTGGGATTTCTGTTCTCTTTCCAGCTCCTGCAGAGCACCCATTAACTCATGCAGTATGTAGGGGACAAGATAACTTGGCTCTTTATACCTTGGTTCCACTGTGTGCAACTTAGCATGGAGTATATAATAGGTGTGTATATCAATCATTCAAAACTATGTTCCTTACTTATAACCTGGTAACAAATTTTAAAGGAAGTCCAAGGTGCCCATGTTATTGCTTGGGCACACATGCATTCAGTAGAGATTAAGGATTAAAAATGAAGTAAGTGCCATACACGCAGTATGGTGGTGCCCCATATCCAGATGCTGGCCTCTGAAGCTGGATGTCTGCCTATGTAAGGGGAGCCCCATGCTTTGGGGGGGTCCCCTGAGCCCTGGTCTGCCTAACCACACTGGGGAGGGGTGGGGAGGAATCCCCCTCTGCTTCTGCAGCAGGACAGATGAGGCGGTAGTCATGGGGGACCTAAACTACCCGGACATCTGCTGGGAGATGCAGACAGCAAGGTCCCATCGCTCACGCAGGTTTCTAACCTGTGTACAGGACCTCCACCTGACACAGGAGGTGCATGGTCCCACTAGGGGGAATGCCATACTGGATCTGGTATTGGCAACGGGAGATGACATGATAGGGGACCTCCAGATCGGTAGCCATTTGGGAGACAGTGATCACCTTATATTAGAATTCAACATAAGACGGCGAGTGGGTAAGGTAACTAGTAGGGTGAAAGTGCTAGACTTTAGGAAAGCTGATCTCAATGCACTCAGGCGATTAGTCAAGGAAGCACTGCAGAGTAGGAGTTTTGATGGGATGGGAGCCCAAGAAGGGTGGCTGTGCCTAAAGGAAACGATCCTTCGGGCACAAAGCAAGACGATCCCCGAGCGAGGCAAAAGAGGGAAAGGGGCCAGGAGGCTTCATGGCTGACCAGAGAAATCCAGAGCAGCCTAAGGGCCAAAAGGGGAGCACATAAAAAGTGGAAACAGGGTGAGATCACTAAAGATGAATATACTTCCTCTGCTCGTGCTTGTAGGGAGGCAGTTAGGTGGGCCAAGGCTACCACGGAGCTGAGGATGGCAACCCAAGTAAAGGACAACAAGAAATTGTTTTTTAGATATATTGGGAGTAAAAGGAAGGCCCAGGGAGGAATAGGACTGCTGCTAAATGGGCAGAAACAATTGGTGACAGACAGGGGGGACAAGGCTGAACTCCTCAACGAATTCTTTGCCTCGGTGTTCCTAAGCGAGGGACACGACAAGTCTCTCACTGGGGTTGTAGAGAGGCAGCAGCAAGGCGCCAGACTTCCATACGTAGATCCTGAGGTGGTGCAGAGTCACTTGGAAGAACTGGATGCCTTTAAGTCAGCAGGCCCGGATGGGCTCCATCCGAGGGTGCTGAAGGCACTGGCCGACATCATTGCAGAGCCACTGGCGGGAATATTCGAACGCTCGTGGTGCATGGGCCAAATCCCAGAAGACTGGAAAAGGGCTAACGTGGTCCCCATTTTCAAGAAGGGGAGAAAGGAGGACCCGGGCAATTATAGGCCGGTCAGTCTCACCTCCATCCTTGGTAAAGTCTTTGAAAAAATTATCAAGGCTCACATTTGTGAGAGCCCGGCAGGGCAAATTATGCTGAGGGGAAATCAACACAGGTTTGTGGCGGACAGATCGTGCCTGACCAACCTAGTCTCTTTCTATGATCAGGTTACGAAACGCCTGGACACAGGAGGAGGGGTGGATGTCGTATACTTAGACTTCAGGAAGGCCTTCGATACGGTATCCCACCCCATACTGGTGAACAAGTTAAGAGGCTGTGATGTGGATGACTGCATGGTCCGGTGGGTGGCAAATTGGCTAGAGGGTCGCACCCAAAGAGTCGTGGTAGATGGGTCGGTCTCGACCTGGAAGGGTGTGGGCAGTGGGGTCCCGCAGGGCTCGGTCCTTGGACCGATACTCTTTAATGTCTTCATCAGCGACTTGGACGAGGGAGTCAAATGTACTCTGTCCAAGTTTGCAGACGACACAAAGCTATGGGGAGAAGTGGACACGCCGGAGGGCAGGGAACAGCTGCAAGCAGACCTGGATAGGTTGCACAAGTGGGCAGAAAACAACAGGATGCAGTTCAACAAGGAGAAATGCAAAGTGCTGCACCTAGGGAGGAAAAATGTCCAGCACACCTACAGCCTAGGGAATGACCTGCTGGGTGGCACAGAGGTGGAAAGGGATCTTGGAGTCCTAGTGGACTCCAAGATGAACATGAGCCAGCAGTGTGACGAAGCCATCAGAAAAGCCAATGGCACTTTATCATGCATCAGCAGATGCATGACGAATAGGTCCAGGGAGGTGACACTTCCCCTCTATAGGGCGTTGGTCAGACCGCAGTTGGAGTACTGCATGCAATTCTGGGCGCCACACTTCAAGAAGGATGCGGATAACCTGGAGAGGGTCCAGAGAAGGGCAACTCATATGGTCAAGGGCCTGCAGACCAAGCCCTACGAGGAGAGACTAGAGAAACTGGACCTTTTCAGCCTCCGCAAGAGAAGGTTGAGAGGCGACCTTGTGGCTGCCTTTAAGTTCATCACGGGGGCACAGAAGGGAATTGGTGAGGATTTATTCACCAAGGCGCCCCCGGGGGTTACAAGAAACAATGGCCACAAGCTAGCAGAGAGCAGATTTAGACTGGACATTAGGAAGAACTTCTTCACAGTTCGAGTGGCCAAGGTCTGGAACGGGCTCCCAAGGGAGGTGGTGCTCTCCCCTACCCTGGGGGTCTTCAAGAGGAGGTTAGACGAGTATCTAGCTGGGGTCATCTAGACCCAGCACTCTTTCCTGCTTATGCAGGGGGTCGGACTTGATGATCTATTGAGGTCCCTTCCGACCCTAACATCTATGAAACTATGAAACTAGGACTCAGGGGACCCCAGACCAGGGCAGGGCAGCCCCTGAAGCATGTGGGTCCCCCCTCATCAGCAGACACCTCGCTCGGGGGATGGAGGGGGGACAGCACCAGCCTGGGGGCTGCTTTCTTCTTCCCACCTGTGGAGGGAATCCCCCTCTGTTCCTGAGGCAGGGCAGACCACAGGGGACACCAGTCTATGTGCACTGGTATCAGTCTCTGTGCATTTCATCCATGTGCATTATATATACTTTGATACCACTCTATGTGCACTGAACTTCTGTTTTGTTACAGGCTTAGACTGGTTTCTGATCACTTATATTGGTTTACATGTAATTTCTGTCCCTAGCCTAAGTGTTATAAAAAGTAAGGATAAACCTTTACTCCTCTGGCTGGGATGGGAGGAGGAGTTTCCAAAGTGTAAAAAAGGTGCTACCTGGGTACCTTCATACCAAGTAGCTCCAGCTGAGTTCTTTCCTGTATTCAGTGCACACTCTTTGTATCAAAATCTGACCTCAGTTATAACAGCGTAAATAAAGATAAATTCTGTTGATGATTTCAGTGGGTTTATTCCAGTTAGTGATTCTTAGATCAGATAGCAGATCTAATAGCTTTGGTCTAATATATCTGATCTGTTTGATTTATTGTGGGGGGGGAGGGGATGCACATGTGTGTATATGCAGATTGCTGATATACATATATATAAGATTATTGATTCCCTCCTTTCTTGTGCAAATTTACTTATAGCCTGGTAACAAGTTTTCTCAGTTTCTCTTCCTTCTTTGTTTAAAATGTCTGGAATAGCCATATCAGCAGTGGGAGTAGGGTAAATTTTCTATTAGTTGCTGAAGGAAGCTAATTCCCTGTTCACTGAATTTATGTATAATCTCAAACAACTACAGTAGACAGTGATGCAGCAGTCTCCACCCACAAAGTGAGACAGAGGGAAAAGCACCCATTGGAAGAGTGGATAAACGGGGGAGAAAAATGGGCTGCTTCTCAAAGCCAGCTCACAGGGCAGGTGTAGGCACCACTCACTGCACAAGTGCTCCCTATGCAGAATCCTCAAAAGGCTTTCAGTCTGTGTTACAAATACATACAGAAGCACACGCGTGCACACACACACACACGCACGCACACACACTAGAAAAAGAAATAGAAAAGGCTCAGAGAAATTAAAAGGTCTAATGTATGCAGAAAGTGTGCAATGTTCTTCCAAAACAACCCATGGCACCAGTGATCTTCTGAACAGGGTCACACACTGGAGTGGGGCCAAACTAATTCCCCCAGGTTTGCTGTTTGTCATAATGCAGCTGTAGTTTTGAAGACAAAGCCTGTGAAAAGTAACTCCTGCTCAGATTTTGGAAATTGATTAATGATTAAACATATTTAGATTGGTCCCTTGCAAAGTAGTAAAGATTTGCTGATGACACAGTTGCATTCTTGGGGGAAATGGATGTTAATTGCTGTCTAGACATTTTATTACTACAGTGGGGCACTGGCCATTGACCATCTTTCTTTCTTTTTCTTGCACATTAAGCTATAGGTCAGGCTAAATTGTTTGCTTGTTTCTGCAGAGGATAATATGGTTTCAGGATGGCATGTCACTGAGGCTTTTGAGATACCAACCTCATCTGTTCTGAGAGAAATTGTAGAATCATATGCAGCAAGGAAGTGTCCATCTGAAAAATGTTGTATCTGTTTTAAAGAATCATAAGTTTACCTCACTTGAAAAATGCATGTTCATCTACTTTAATTTTGAACAGATCGCATGCATTGCTTGAGTTCTGGATTTCTAAGTATTTCCCCACTTTGTGACTGTTATAACATTGTGTAGTAACTGTTTAATTCATTTTGGTGGTGGGGTGGATGCTGTGACTTTGTATTCATAAAATGTTACAATACACTCAAGATTCAAGGCAGTGTCATATTCTGCTGAAATTAAAAGACTAACAAGTATTAATTCAGTTTGTCTAGCTAGCAAACAGTTAAAGATTAATTTCATGAAATGTATAACCCTCAGGCTCCCTGGTACTGGAAGCTGTCACATAGGCACATGTTTTAACTCACTGGGCCTGATTCTGATCTCAGTTAACCCAGTTTTACATCAGAGTAAATCCACTGACTTCAATCAGCTTACTCCTGATTTACATCAATGGTAACTGCAACAAGCCCATAGGGTCTCCATGAGCCTTACCTGTGCTAAAAAAGGACTCTGATTTGCCCTATCAAAACACATCTGTGCTCCACAAGAGGGGCAACCAGAATTACAGTAGTGTGTAGTTGTTATTGATAGTGAGGGAGGTGACTGAGGGAAACCCGCTGATTTGGAAAGAAAACAACTAGGCTAGGGACAGACATTCAAAAAGCCTGAGTGTGAATTGATTCAATCTTTGCAGGTATGTCTAACCTGGCTAGGCTAAATCAGTTTTGTAACCAGACAGACATCCCAGAAATGCAGGCACATGCCTGTACTGGCTCAGGCTAGCAGTCGGGGAGTACTAGAGCAGCCCTCCCTTCCCTTGTACAGCGCTGAGCTGAGGGTGGGGGGCATGGCCAGGTCCCCACAGGACACTGTAATTAGGGAGGGGTCCCCCCTCTTGATAACAGAACATTTATCAGCTTTTAATACCCCGTTGGAAAACAACAGCTCGGTCATTACAAGCTCTTCTTAAACAGCTTTTCCCAAATAAAAATGCATAGCAGCCTCTGGCTTCTTTACTATTCACTCCATCCAGGAAGACCACACACCAACTGCAGATGCTTTCTTAGCCTGACAAAGGGTTTTTAAACCCAAAATCTTGCTAAAAAAAATGTTCCAACTATTTAGTTGGTCTAATAAAAGATATCAGATTTACCCAAAGAACCTTGTCTGCCTCTATCAAAGGAAGAAATGCAGGGACATTACCATCTGAGCTGTTGATTACCTACAGAAAGCCCTAAGCAGACACTGCCCTATCTGCCTTACATAGCATTAGCTAGCATACCACATGCTGGCTACAGTCCATGCTGTGGGAGAGAGGAGGAAGGGATCTCTGCTTAAGCAGCGAGTGTTAAGAGGGGAGGAGGGGGACACAGGGAAGCCAGCAGACCCTGCTGTGCCTGCAAGTCTCTGCTGGAGCTCTGGCCAGGGAGCGGAGGGGAGGGGCCAGCCCTGCTGTGGAGCAGAGAGTCCCGCTCAGCCCAGAGAGCATGCCGGGATGCTGAGGGAGTCTGGTTTAGCTTAAACCATCAAAGGACCTGGGACAGGCATTACATAAACCAGTCTGACCCAAATCAGTTAAGTCTAATACTACATTCAACCAGGTTTATCTCAAACTGGTTTCATCCATTTTCAGACTGGTTTATGTGCACTGAACATCTGTTTTGTTACAGGTTTAAACCAGTTTCTCATCACTTAAACCAGTTCATGTATAATGTCTGTCCCTAGCCCTACAGAGCACAGTGTTTTTCTGGATCCTCATTAGCACTCAAACTTGTTGAACACATGAGTGGGACAGCAGATGCTGCATCCCCTACCTGTTCCCAGTATTAAGTTAAATGGTTCAAGCCTATTGCAGTAAGATTTTTAAAATACCAAACCTGTAATTCCACCTAGGACTCATTAAACACTTTTAAGCCTTAGATGCCAAGGTGTTTTACAAAACAAGTTCTGTACCTTTCTACAAATAATGGAAGATAAGGCACAAACAGGTTAAGTGATTTGCCCCAGGTGAGTTGGAAAGAGATCCCCTCACCCTAGTTACATTATGATGAATACTCTTTAGAGGGAGAGCAGTGAAAATCAGTACATTGGGACAAGAGAAAGTCTGCTTGAGGAAAACCTGCACCACACAAATTCCTCACCACTGCTGTGACTAGAGCTAAGCAAGCAATTGGCCTCTGGAAAGAAAAATATGAGGAAAATTCAGTTGGGGTTAAACTGAAAGGAAAACATGGGGACTTTTTAGGATGAAATGAAAAATATGAAAAAAATCTTTTTGACTCATTTAACCCTTTTTTGTAACCTCGTATACATTTGGTTCAATTTAAAGAAAAAACACTGTTTCAAAATGGTGTGCATCTCCACCACAACATTTTTATAGAAGTGCCTCCCTTCCCCAAAAGTTGCAGCTTGCAATAGCATCACTACTGAGTTTGGAACTCCTATTAAAGAATATTTTTGTGTTCGTTCTTATGAAGACCATCCTCAAAGACTGTCAATTAAAGCTAGTCAAAATTCCTTGAATTTTCAACATTTTAATAGGGTTTTTTTCCCCAAAATATTAAATTATTGTAAAAATTGTTTTTGCCTGCTTCACATTTTGTGTCATCTGTATATGTGTCTCTGTTATCATATGATTCTTTTCAAAGGCAAATGTTTCGTGAAATTATGAAAAAGTTCTGCGTAAGTAATTTATTCCAGGGGAGACAATAGCCACTCCTTCACTTCACAATAGTCACTCCTTGAGGTTTACTCTTGGGTCTACAAACAACTTGCTTTGTGATCTTTGGCATGCCCCTTATCCTCACGTTATCCATCTTTAAAACAGGCATAAGCACATTTGTCTGCCTCAGTGGGAAAGGCCAAATAAATGAACTCATTTGTAAAGGAATTTTTTAGATCTATGTCTAGAAGTTACAACAAAAGTAGCAAGCACTGATTGTTTTGTCATTACAAACTGTCTTTAAAACAGACTGACATTAGCAGAAGGAGAAAGGTCAGAAATGTTTATTAGAGATCTGCACGATTCAACATACACCACAGGGCCATGTCTACATTAGAAAATTTTACAAGTAGCTAGCTATACTGCTGTTAGGCCTCTTTGGCCACATCCACATGAGCAGGGGCATGCATTTGCAGCGGCACAAATAGTTTCAGCAAAAATTTGTGCCACTGCTTTGTGCCGCAGTGCACGCCCTGCCCATGCACTTTGCAGCAGGACACGTCCTGCTGCTCCATGTGCTATGGAGGGGGCGGGCTGGGGTGTGGCACATGGAGATGGAAAAGCAGGCATCCCTAGGCCAGTTGCTTCCATGTCTCCATATGCCTCAGCATGGAGGCTCCACATGCCTCAGCGTGTGGGCTCTGCAGTGCAGCCCCCGCACTGAGGCACACAGAGACAGGGAAGCAGCAAGCCCAGGGCTGCCTACTTCTCTGTCTCAAGGCATACTGCGCCCCAGCCAGCCAGAGTGCCTAGCTGGGGCACAGGTTGCCGGAGCACAGGAGCTCTGCAATGCACAGAGATGGGGGAGCAGGCCGCCTGATCCCGTCTCCACGTTTGTCCCAGTGCACACCACTTTGGTGTGCTTTGTGCTGCTTTTTTCTTCAGGGTTTCTTTTTGCTTCTGGGAACTCCCTGTAGCAAATTTTGCCCTGGCACTGTAAATTAGCAGCGCTGCACATGGTTTAATGTATAACACATGCAGTTTGTAGTGCCACAAGAAGGTTTGTGGCACCACAAACTGCATGTTCCTGCATGTCTGGATCTGGCCTACAGCTGCAAATAGACGTTGCACTTATCCCAGGATAAACCATTTTAACCTGGGAAAAGAGACATGGATGTTTGTATGCTTGTATGTTGTCCCAGGATAAATCATAAAAAAAAAGGATGATGTGAACCCTGGATAACTGTACAGACATATTTTGCAATATCCTGGGATAAACTGTTATTACCTCTTATTTGGGAAACTTTTTTTAGGATTTATTCCAGGATAACAGACATGGATGTCTGTACGCTTACCTTTTGTCCTGAGAAAAAAATAGTTTATCCCAAGATAAATGCAACATCATTTTGCAGCTAAATAGTAACAGTTTATCCCAGACTATTGAACGTATGTCTATACAGTTATCCCAGGAGTGTATCATTGAAGCAATGGCAGAAAACAGACACTGCAGTCAGCTGCCTGCTAAACCCTGATTAGAAAGGTGATGTCTGTACATGCCAATCCCAGGATATTTTTGTTCCAAGACAAACAGGCAAAGTCTGTTCCTAGGCTTATGTAGACAGAACTAAGCTAGTTTAACCTTTGTTTAAATTGGTAGAGCTTAACTTGATTATTTTCCAGAACAAGCTAAACAGGTTTAAAGATCAAATGAGTATAAGTGTGTCTACATTTAGTTTGTGCTGTCTTAATTAAAGATCGCTTTAATATATATATATTTAATTAAACCAGTGCAACTCTTTTTTCATAGCCAACATCAAAATCCCTCCTTCAGCATTCAGCCAGAAAGGGCTCATTTCTCTTCAGGCTCTTTATTCTGTGAATAAGTTTTAAGTTTAATTCTTCTCTGTGCTAATTAAACGACAGCTCCTAGACCTATCTGTTTCAATACCCCAAAGAATCATACCAGATCTGTTGGTGCTAACTTGTCACCTCCTCAAACATTAAACAGGATGTCTATTCCATTAAAGAAGCCCTTTCAGGCAAGGTATAAACATGTTTTGACTGGAAAATGCCAATCATTTGAGGTTGGGGGTGGTGGTAGCAGTACAGAGTGATATTCCTTGGATTATCTAAAAAGAGAAGTTTCCTCCCTGGCTGAGAAGGAGGCAAAAAGGAAGTCACAATTTCAGACAGTGTGCACAGATGGTGACCACCCTCAGTCAACATTCTCGTAAAAATGGCTATGTACCTTTTTTCCCCCTCAATGTATACAGAAAGAAATAGAAAAAAAAAACTGTGTGAAAGTGCTTAAGGAGACAAAGTTAGTGTTTGGGGGAGAGGGAAAGTTATATCACTTCCATTAACTTCTCTGCCTTACTGAATTCTAGTTCCTGTCAGGTCTTGTTGTATTAAGCTTTTCTGCTACTTGTATTCTGAAAGATCAGCAGCTGAAATTTTACCTGCAAGTACTGGACTAGATTCTGCATTTTGGTCAACACCAGACTAAAGAGATTCTGAGGGATGTGGTTTTAAGTCGCCTTCGTAGCCTCTGGATTCTGAATCGAAGCTGGGACTACTCCATGCTCTGGTATAAATTAGAGCAACCTAAAACTTTTTGACTGTTTTGACTCCTTCAGTGAAGGGCCAGAATCCTACCGACTATTTGAACACAGGATTGTACAAACACAGAGATTACAGGCATAAAAACACATCTTATTTATTATATATGTGGCTATAACATTACATTCTGTACTGTATGAGGCACATGCACAGACATTACAATGATATGTAATGTATAGTCTTAATAAGAGAAAAGACACTCAGGAACCTACAGGAGGAGGATTCGTTTAGAATAGCGGGGGCCAACCATTTTGGCAGCTGTGCCACAAATTAAACTCCACACACTCCATAAGCGCCACTCTGATCCCCTTCCCCTTCCCCTGCCCAATCTGCTGATCTGTTTTCTGCTCCCTGATCAGCCATGGGCCTCACATGGGCTGTCCATGCTACCTGCAGCACACATGCCACCAGTTGGCCATCCCTGGTTTAGAAATGTGCTTTGTGGCAGTGTATGTTGTTTAAAAGTCACTCAGAGCCACGAAGATCTATTTCATTCAGTGTCTGAGTTATAACTGATCAACTCAGTATAGCATGTGTCTCTGAATAACTTAACAAGTTTCAACTGCCTCTTACCTCTTAAAAGGTGCAAATCCCAAATAAACAATAGGCTGACTTGGATTAGCATCCATGCAATTTGCAGAAGATTTGAGTCTATAGAGAGGAAGCTTCAAGAGGAGAGGTTAGAAGCCTGCCAGACTGGTATAGAGATGCTGGTTAATGCACAGGGACCACACTGAGGGAAACGTAAAGTTGGGAGGCCATCAAATGGAAGAGTTGAGTTTAACATTACTGACAGAGGAAATGGGGATGGGACACAATAAGAAATGAAAGTCAAGATCTAAATGCCAGGAAAAACACAAGAGATGTTTTAGTTTGTTAAAGTTGGTAAGGGGGAGCAATGTAGCCTTAACATCTATGGATCTAAATAGAAGGCGGTGGGAAACAATACAGAATTGGAGGGGACACCACTGAGGTCACAGTAGTTCACACAAAGCAAGTATGTAGTACCTTGTTTCTAATTACAAAGCACCAGAGACAAGGGTCACTTAATCCAGGGTAGCTGAACAACGTGCCATGTGCTGAACCACAGCTGAAAGTCTTGACAGTGAGACACAGTTTTAATGGGCCAAGCAATGCTTTTTCTTAAGGCAATATGAAATGTCTCAGCAAAACGTTTTTAGAGAATACTTTACTTACCAGACACTGATGCTTCGTACATTTCCAGACACTTCCTGCATACTGTTGTGAAATAAGTTTACAAAGATCACATGTTTCTTTTCACACTGTCTGCCTCCTTAATAAATACAAGTGTGGCTGTTAGAAACCATTGTTCACAGAGTCTTGCTTCTATACAAAGGAAGGGAAACTATTTTTAAATGTATCTTGTGATAGTCTATCGGAAGAATGAGAAAGGCAGCATTTCCCCGTAATTCTCTCAGTATCAAAAATAAAACAAGAAGTCCTTGCAAAAGCTGAAATAGAAAGACTGCTAGGATTCAGTTTTTACTAAGGCATTAAAATTTGCAGTATTTCAAAAGGCATTCCCTCACATCCTATATCATCCTTTATTTCCACCTAGTATCTATAACAGACCATAATGTGTACTCCTTTCATCTCTTCACATTTCCCCTCTGGAACTAAGAAGCTGGTCCAGCCACTTAGTATCAAATTAGGGGCAAGTAACAGGGTTTAACTTGTCTTTATTTCTGAGAAAGAAAAGTTCACACACTTGAACTGTTTTTCTAAAAGGAAGGGCTTTATCACAGGGTTTGCTATTTTGCATATTCAAATGTTTGTGTCTGAAACTGATGAGAGGGAGTCATAAGAAAACCCTCACGATGTTAATGGGCACTTTTACCTGTGCTCTGGGGGCTGGAGGGTTTCAAGAGCCGCTCTAATTCAAGCACCGCTGCATCTTGTGTATCAGCATCCCTGTGCTTAAAAATGGCAGTGGGGGCTCTTGAACTAAATCTCATTCCAGCTTTAGTTAAAGCACCCCTGCCTCCATTTTTAACTGTGGGGATGCTGATACATGAGACACAGGAGACTGCTGGAGCACAGTAAGTCTGCTCCAACATGCTTGAATTCCCATGCACTAGAGCAGCCTCCACACTAGTGTATATGTGCCCAGTGATTCTGTCTTGTTGCTGCAGTAGTTTGTTCACAAGTACTCTGCTTATTTTTAGGACTCTAAGTATATATGTTTAGCTGAATGACTCTTCTACAAAGAAACTGCTTTCCTCTAAATTGCTTTATGCCAGATAGCAACCACAAAGAAAATGATCATAAATAGTGGACCCAACCTGCCCCACTACCTTACATTGTAACATATACCTGGTGTTGTGAGTGTGTGTTAGCTATTTGGAAACAAGCTAATCTCCATAGACTTGTCATTGTCATACACTATCAACTGCTAAACTGAAAGGATATGGAAATTTTTTCCCTGCCTCTTATTGACATTATCCCCTCTTTTACAATCATCCTGGATAATGAAGATTTCCATGAGACTCACAAAAATATTTCTGAAGGACAGTTTTGTCACCAGTTGTATGCAACAGATCACATACCAAACTATTCTTTGGCCATGGCAGTCATGTTGAAAGATCATCCTCCCCTTTAGGAATATTCCATAAAATGGGAAAGTTCCAACCTGATAAAAGAAAATACTTTTTCAAACAATATAACTGGACTGTGGGATCCTATGCCATAAAAAGTCTGGCAGAAGGTAGAACAGAGTAGCACCTTAGAGGTGCCAATCTACCTGGTGACCTGTCCACTCCATTCTACATACCACACAGCCTGTGCTGACAAGCAGCGCTTTACTCATTCTGAGAAATTTAGGAATCACCTTCTCCATGTTCTATACATTGAACAAGAACAAATCAACACCAAACTTCTCTAAGGTGCTACCCTGCCCTGCCTTCTGCCTGACTTCAGACTAACATAGTTAACTACCCCTCTCTACCCATAGAAAGTCTGTGAGCACAGAGTTTAGCAAATTTCCAAAAAGGAATGGACATTTATGTGCATAATAAAAATAGCTAGACTTATTATTATAGCTGTTAATAAAAATTCTGAAAGGGATATGAAACTTCATGGTTCAGAGCTTAAACCAATCTTTAACATCTGAGATTCTGATAAGGCATAAGTATGGAGGAGAGATAATCCCACATCTGGCCACCATGAGATTCTTCCTCTAATGTATCTAGGTCTGCTCACTATTGATGATGAGATACTAAACTAAAAGACTCTCTAGAGGGATCCAATATGGCAGCTTCTATGTTTCTGTAGTCTAGAGCTTCCCAAGAAAGGAAAAATGGGAATGGGTTTGGTTTTGAACAGGTGTGAAGTGTAAGAGTTGAGAAGACATCAGAGACTGACATAACCACTCCTGAGCTTTTTTATGCAAAACACTGAGGATGGATAGACTCCCCAAAGATTTCAAGAATATACATGCAATGGAAAGGAGCAGCAATATATCAGAGGATCAAGTAAATCTCTTTCACTGCTAATTTATTTGATTCTTTAACTTTCTGTGATCCTTGGCAGATGACGTAGCATGCATATAAAAGCCTTTCAAACTGATTAGACCTTTTCATCAGTGAGTTGTTCTTGCCAGTGCATATCACGCTACAGTAAAAAGCACACCATTCCAAATATGTTATTGTTAAAGAATGTATATATATCGCTTGGAAGATGTGTCTTCTTTAGCCCTTTTCTAGGGGTCCTTCTTTGTTTCTGAACTGGTATTTAACACATTACCGAAAAGCTCTGGAAATGTCAAGTTTGTAAAATTCCTTGAGAGTAAAAACATTAAGAATAAAGTATACTGTGCAGTCATCCCAGGAGTCAACTAATCTTTTTTTTTAAGTACTGGTATTAGAGCCAAAACCAAATTCTACCTTCCTGTGCTTACCCCAATGTTGAGCCTGACCTTCTGTGTTTATTAAGGTGAGAAGCTCTCTACTCATTGGAGTAGGGGTATTTATAAAGGGACATTTCCAGAGTCGCAAAGTGGCATGACAATGGTTACAAGAAGCAACTACCATGAGTACAAGTGATGAACAAAAAGGTGTCTACAAGGGAACAAAAGCCCCTTTACAAAAATTAGCACAACTGTGCCTTAAGGATTATGTTGAGTTCAGAGAGGAGTTCAGACTTTGTGACCTGAAAGTATCTGGTGAATAAGGCACAAATAGCCCAAAAGTACTCAGATAAAAGCACACTTTAGAGGTAGTTATCTGACCTTTTCCTAGCTGCTTTCACAAGTTTTTTAGCATTGACACACAATTAAAGTATCATTCTTTATTTTTATTGCATGGGGTAACTCCTTCCAGAATTGTGGTTGTTTCAAATCCTCATTGCACTTCAGGATTTGCTAGTTAGAAATGTACTGTTTACTTTCTGTTAAAAGCAAATAACTGACAATGCCTTATTTATTGCTGACTGAAATTTGAGCCGGGATTTAGGTAAGACAGCAGCCTTCTGTTCTACTCACTAACAAAACGGTCTTGCTCTGAACATTTGTAAATAGATTGGGCTTTTTAAGCCTTGTCACTGGAGGATGACAATCTTTATTTGATTAATGTATGTTCCTTTGTAGGCCTTGGGAATAATACCAGGGGTTACACTGACAATTTGTCAAAGGCTTTCAGGCTTGGGAAGTAACTCATAATCTCTGCAGTTCTACAACTTCCAGCTGTAGTGCCTACCTTAGAAATCACAGCAGACTTCAGTACCTGGTGAGAGTAAGCAGATTAGAGAGAAGACCTCCCTGCAACCCGCAAACTAGGCGAGAAGTAGGATGGGTCCATTGTGCAGTGTACACTTTAAATATAGCAGAATGCTACTCTTCCTTCTAGATCACATTGATACACACACGCAGGGATGAAACTGGAGAAACAGAGAGTGATTCTGCCCCAGGCCAAGCCTTACCAACTTGAGATGTTCATACGAGTTACTGCTAGTAGTTCATTGTATAGATCTTCCCTAATCCAAAAGTTTCTCTGTTCTTATGCATGGTCAGCATGCAGTGATATCAGCTCTTTGCTGTTCTTTTGTCTTGCGTGGTTGTATGATGCAGTAACCCTGAGTGGCACAACATTCAGCACAATACCAGCAGGTATTAGACCTAGGATGTCTAGATCTAAGAGTGTGAGCCTCTAACCTGTGAGCTAAAAAACCTTTCCTGCCCAGGTTGTACAGCCTTATAACATTGTATGTGGGGCAGCCAGTAGAGGGAAACACAATTAGTAACCATCAGTGACACCTGGATCAGCAGGGAAAATGTTTACAGTTTTGCTAGTTAAATTGTCACAGTTAGAATTCATGGTTACCATCAGGTTTCAGTGAGCGGGGCCTACTTTGGAGTTATTTCAGGTGATCTAAAGATACAGCTAGTTCTAGACATGGTAGTTATGGTCCTAGAAGCAGTTTAGTTATGGCAGCATCAAAAAAGCAGGATAATTATCCACTGCCAAGTGTTGTGCTGCTGCTATTACCAGCCAACTAGCTTGTTTAAAGCAAGCTCAGCTATCTGTACACTGTGCTATGCCTGTAATGGAGAGGTACCTCACAGTCAGATATCAGTTTGCTCTGTTCATACACTGGAAGTTATTTTTTCTACTGCAAGAGCTAAGGGTCATAGGCTGCATGTAACAAGGAGCCTAGAGCTCCTGTTACTTTAAGGGTGAAAGCATAGGTGGAGGAAGAAAAAATTATTTGGAGGAGCTGAGCATGCACACGTGTGCACACATGCCCCCCAGCAAATAAGTCTGTGGGGGAAGGGGTGGGGGGAAGGGAAAGGGCCAGGGGTGTGGGGCAGATTAAGACCCCGCCCAGGATACAGGACAGAGCTGTAAGCAGTTTGTCCAGGGGGCACCTGGCTCAGGGAGAGGGTGGTGACTCCCGCTGTTGCATGAACCCTGGGAGGTTATGGGGGGCATGTGCCCCCGGATCTGTGCAGGGTTAGGGCAGGCATGTATTGCAGGTTGGGGCTGGGACTGCACTGAGTTCTTCCTAGCAGGGGGCTGGGCTGGACTGCACTCGGGGCAGACAGCAGCAACACTGGGAGGAGCGGGTGGGGGTGCTATGGTGAATATTGGGGTGGCAGAAGCCCCCCCCATAGCCTCTCTCCCAGCACCACCACCACCACCCCAAGTGCAGCCTGGCCCAGCCCCGCACCAGGAAGAGCTGACACAGCCCCAGCCCACAGCAGCATCCTGCTTTGCCCCGCATGCATCCCCCCCCCATGCCTCCTGGGGGGCACATAGCAGCAGGAGCTATGCCCCCTGGACAAGCCACTTGCAGCTCAATCCCACACCCTGCCCCAGCTGTGCAACACCTGCCCTGGCCCCAACCCTCCTCCCTCTCCACCCCTGCTGCAGCCACCAGAAACCCATGGCCTTGTTGCCTTGTGGCCCTACCGCTGTCCCGTATTTAGGGGAGGGGCTAAGCCCCGTTAGCCCTCCCCCTTCTGCCACCTATGGGTGAAAGATCAGCTGGGAGAGCCTCAGGAGGGGAAGGCTGATCGTTATAAGCTGCCAGAGAGCAGGTCCCCAAGGATTTGTCTGCTACCAGTACCTACTGCAGACCTAGCTGCTCTGCAGTACTACAATAGGCTACAGCACTACATGGGGGGACAAGATACTACTGCAGCAGTGACCAGCAGCAGGAAGCTACCCTGGAGTTAAGTCAGTAAGCTAAATCAGTAAGCACCTGCAACCAGCCCAAGGAGTCACCTGATCAGAAGACAGCAAGGCCTGGAAGACATATAAACCCAGGTCCAGCCAAGGCAGGCAGTTTGGCCCTGGAAGCCAAAGGGGAAAGAGCCCTACTGTGAGATGTCTGCTGCTGGAAGACTGACTAAGATCCCACCAAGCCTGAGAACAAGCAAGAAGCTAAGGGCTGCTAGGGAACAGAGACACTGAATAAAAGGAGTTTTTTACTAGCCAGCTAGTGGGCTTTAATTTAATTTGCAACCAGTGTTCATATGTCATGTTTGAGTTTGAACCAGCAGTTTGGGGTTGAAATTATTAGGGATGAGAGGAGGTTCCAGAAGTGTCTGAAGAGCATGTGTTTGTTGTGAGCTTTGCCATGTGCTAGGGACTCGAAGCCCAGAAGCAGCTTGGGTTAAACAGGCTGGTAGCCGAGAGCAAGGCTGAAGCCAGACAGGGTCAGCAGGCACAGTACCCTGAGCAGAGTGGAAAAGGCACCCAGAGTAGGGTGTAGCCAGGGCCCTGAACAGGGATGAGAGACTGCCCAGAATAGGGTGGAGACAGGGTACAGGGCAGGACAAGAACCAGGGCCAGTGGCCTGCAACCCAAATATGGGATGAGCCTGAGAGGGGCAAGAAATAGGGCCAGGGGCCTGAAGCCCAAGAGGAGGGAGACCAGGGCCAGGGGCCCACAGCCTAGAGAGGTGAGAACTAGGGTGAGGTGCCCACAGCCTGCGGAAGGCAGACACTGGCAGACTTGAGGTTTACACCAGGCAAAAATCAGAATGCTAGTGAAAATGGTTAAAAAAAATGATTTAATTACTTTTTTCCTGATAAATTATGTCTGAGAAATATAGAATCTGTCCCTCACCATTTTGTTTCAGAAGGAATGAAGGAGAATTAAGAGAGAGAATCTATCCACTGTGAAATACATTTATATGTTTCAGAGCACCCTACATTTCCAGGTACAGACATCACACTTTTACTGGTATAAGTGATCAGAAACCAGTCTATCAGCACACAAAACTGGCCTACACCCATAACAGTACAGAAGTTCAGCGCACATAGACTGGTTTAAAAATGACTGGTTTAAGAACGGTCTAAGATTTCCACCCCCATGCCCAAGGTTGAATGTGTGTTCTGTTTGCTACCAACCTAAACTATGCCACTTACAGAAAACCGCATCACTTGCATCAATTCCGCTTCAGGCTTTTTGAATGTCTGTGCCTAGCCTTAGTGCCATTCAGGTCATGTGATTGTTCTCATGCTGCAAACATGGGAGTGAGGAAGGTCATTAAGAAGCTATTTGCAAATGCTGTAACTATTCAGAGTCGAATTCATGTTTACACTTGCACTTTTAGAAACATTTCCAGGCTTGTTTGCCTTGTGGAAAGGCATAAAATATTGGGTTAGCTTAAGTTTGCTCTTTTTTACCATTGCTATTTATTGCTTTACTGTATTTATTGACTATGGCTGACACAGAACTAATAAAGTTGAAGCTTTGAGCATCAAAGAGGAGTATGTATGTGCAGCATGTCTACAGATATTTGGGTGGGGAGGTCTAAAAACAAGGGGTAATATTCTGACCACGTATTCACCAGTATAAATCATGAGCTGATAGAGCAGTAAGGGCAGGGTGTGATTAAAATCAGATCCACTGTTCAGAAACTTAAACCGCATCCTTTTAGGGTGCCAGTTTTGTCTCCCCATGTTATGTATGAGGTTGCTTGTAATGCTACAGCTTGTCCATTTCCAGTTAGGGGCCTTGTGAATATATTTTTGAAATGGGAATGTGCATCATTTGGAGGCAGAACTAATGTTTAGAGCACAGAGCTTTTGTGTACTTAAATATGAGAGGCATAAAAGGGTAGAGCTGGGCAAGCCAACGCATGCAGAGTAATGGGACTGCGTGATAGTTTGAAAAGGAGGAGGGAAAACAGATACCCATTCAGACATCTACACTTGAGGCAACAGAATATTCCCTGCTACCTGCTGTGGCTGGGGCAGCTTTAGCTCACCTCACCTCAATGGCTGCTTCTGGGGAGGGAGATGCTGTCGTTGTGTGGTGCAGTCATTCTACTGTGTTATCATCTGAGGGACTCCTGGGGATCTTTTCTTTAAAAGAATATGGGTAATTATGGAAAATAATTTGTCCATACAAAAACAGCACCTGTAAATAGATTTTTAAAGTGGCAGTGTTCCATACACACAGTGAGCTACCACAAACAGACTGGGAATGGAGCTAGCATTTGGCATGGCATGTAGCAAGTAAAAGCCATTTGATTCTTTGAGGCAGCCTTTCCCAGTCCCAGTCCAGCCCTGCTCCACTGCTCACCCATCTACAAAGCAATTTTTTATATCAGCTGCTTGGCATAACAACTAGAGAGAGCTCAATTCTACTAGAGATTCCACTTAAAATTTTTCAGCCTTTTTCTACTTTGTCCAATTGCCCTATTTTAAGTTTTTTAAACAGTGCAGTTCCACAGGTCCCTGAGAGAGTTGGGTAGAAAACTGTTTTTCCGATCCTGAAAACTCAGAGGCTTGAAATATTTTCCGATTTTACAAAGGGATGAAGTTGAGCTCTTCAAAGCTTTTCTAAAAAAGGAGAGAGAGAGCACAGCAACCGCCTACCCCAGAATATCCAGTGGCCTGGTGTTTGTGGTCTTCCTCTGGGACAAAGGAGTCCTAAACTCAAGTCCCTGTGGTGCCGTTCTCTCGTACTTCAAGAGCACGTCTGTATGTCTGCCCCTACATCTCTATAGAAGCAAGTACTTGTGGTCTTTTAGGGCTTCCTGTTCTGTTTATGAAGGGGAATGTCTTTAAGGACTATTGACACATAATAGTAAATTCTCTATTTATATTTTCGAGCACCACCATAACAGTGTTGTGATATATTCATTGGTTTCAGTGGGCACGTCTACACAAGACGCTACTGCGCAGTGGTTACCGCATATTTATTTAGTGCTTGTATAATCAAGTATTAAATAAATGCACAGTATCCGGAGTTACTGTGCAGTAGCACTGGCAAACACCTTTTTAGTGATGCTACTGTTCAGTAGCCTAATAATACTGCACAGTAGTGTATTAGCACTATTTGTGCTGTGATGCACTACTGCACAGTTAGCATCTCATGTAGACATGTCTGGTATCTATATATTTTTAGTACTCTAAGTAAAATTGAAAATGGTGTTTGCTAATGCTTTCATAGTGTTTTCTTCCATAGTTTCCAGTGCTTTTATAGATGGGGGCAGTGAGGCATAAGGAGGTTAAGAGCCTGCAAGTCATACATATTTCATACCCACTGCAGGAAGTGAAAGATAGAGTTGCCCATCCCTTCTCTAAAGTAGCACCTGAGATTTCAGTGCATTTGGACTGCAATCAACAGGTGTCTTTCTACTAACATCAGTAGGCTCTGGCTCAAACCTTCAATGACTTATCCAACATCACCCAGCTAATCAGAGGTAGAGTGGAAATAGAATCCAGGTGTGAGTTTCTGTCCACCATGATTTGGTTTCCAGGCCATAGAGTAGAATGTAAGCTCATGGAATACGTGAACAAGTTCACATATTTAAAAATACCTTGATCCTTGATGGCAACCCAAGGTTCACCTTTATTATAGTGACTTTTTTTATTACATGAAATAATGGCTTAGAGTTGATTAAGCATCGGAATTTTCTGCTTTAAGAACCATGCCTTTTTGGTTCTCTGAGCAGGAACAGAGATTTCTTTTAAAAAAGCATATTTTCTATTAATTTTTATTAAGAAATACATCCAAGTAAAACTATTTGGGATCCAGCTCTGAGTATCCTTGAAGTTTAGGGGTGTTCTGGTTTAGGGGTTTAGTGTAAGCTCATGTATTTCTTTAAAAGAAAGAAGTCTGGCTAGGCTATACCGTGTTAGAGTAGACTACTATTTTATGTTAATATTGTCATACACACACATAGGAAAGTCAAGGAGATCATGCTGGAAAAAGTTCTGGAAAAGGTATGTGTTTATCTGAGTGTAGATGTTGGGGATTACTTTCCTATATTTCCTATATTTTTAGGCCTTATTTACAGTATCTTTCAGCTCAGCAAGAATGATTTTTAAAGCCTTTTACAACTTACATAAATAATTATATTCACTATCAAAGTGAACTAGAAATTGGTCCCCTTCATGTTAGAAAGATTTTGTTTTTAGAAATGCATGTTTCAGTTGCAAACATTAGCACCTGCCCATGACATCCTAATCCCACACTTGACCATTTAGCCCTTCATAACCATAGAAATGCTCATTTACTCACCTGCATACCAAATTGAGTAGTCAGATGTTCTGATAATCTATTGAAGTACCTGTATGTAAAAGTTGAGCCCTATACTATGTTTTCAAAATTAACAACTCGTCTTGCCCAAATCAATGGAAAATTGTGCATATACCTCTGAAGTCAGAACTTGATCTTAAAATCTAATATAAGATTTTAACTGTCACAATTTCTGGCTTCTGAGATTTTTCAAGTGTTATAAAACAGGTGGAAAGATGCATTATCACCTTTTGAAGCTACTCTTTAATTTCTTTACCTGATGTCTCTTTCAGGGTAATGTCTGCCTAGCAATACTAGCAAATAGTGGCTGAAGAGCTATAGAGAAGAAAAGGCTTTGATCCAATAGAAGCATGCCAGTGTAATAACAGCAGATACCTTTTATTTTCCACTCTTTTAATATCCCCTTCAATTCACAAAACACACACATGGTGATTAAAAATTCCTCTCATTTTTGTTTTTAGAAGCAGGGACCCTACAACTTTTAAAGTGTGGCGAAGCAAATCTTCTGCCGGACTGATCAAGGAATTATGCTATTGTCCTTTCTTTATATTTTCCACAATGCATCCAAGTATCACTGTCCTTAATTGTTCTTTCATCTCAGCCATTGACTTGAAATCACCATTGCTCTCCAGGAGTAGTATTAGCTTGAGAACTGGCAAAGAAAAGCAAAGAAGCTTAGCATACCTCAGCACTGCAGATTAAGTGCCTCTTCAAAGATGTCACCCCAGATGTGGCAGGCTACATTCCTACTTTCCCTTGGCAACAGCTGTGGAGTCACGTCAGTGCTACTGCCTTATGTTACTGAACATTATGTGAAGGAATAAAAGCTGCCTTTTTAATGGCTTGGATTTGTGTTGGAGGCATAATTTTCTGTTTACATTTCAAAAGGGCAAGCCTTGTTGTGTGTTTTCATTGCTGACAGATAAAGATAAGTTGATACCCCATAAGCAGTTCTTCCTTTTGGGGGGATATTTGATACTCCTCAGCATATTGGTTCAATTCATCATTCCTCTAAGTGACTAACGAAAGCTCTACACTGTGATCTCAAGTATTTACTTGTAATTACTTTAATCCCTTTAGTTTGTTTCAAAATTATTTTATTCTGCTGCTCATAAAAATGTTGCAGGTGAAATTAGGGGGTTGACAAAGGTGGAGTGATGCACTGATACCACTAAAGTCTTTCCACAGCACAGTTGGTAGCTTTTCAGATTTTATACACAGTCCCTACATGCAAAGTATAGCAGATAGGAAGTGACGGTTCTGGGGATGAAAAAATATTTTCATCTCCATGCCTTGTGCTGAATTTGTCCACAGCAAACTGTGGAAACTGACTGACTGTGGAACTGGGTTTGTTCTGATATGGATATCTACCTATACTAAGACTATCGAACTCATTTAATGTTGTTACCATCATATAGTAACAATGTCTAGTCCCATTGATCTAGACGTGATTCAGGATGGTTACCAGGAAGTACATCACAAATCCCTTGAGTGGGAAGTCTAGGATGGTTACAATACAGAACAACATGGATTTCTCATAAAACATGAGTGAATATCAAAACACCTATCTGTGTTATTGCTTTTGTGCATCCCTAAACACCTCAACTATAGGGAGTGTATAAGGTTCTGAGGATAATGTTTATTATGCAAAACAGAATTCTTTGATATGCCTTTCATAACAAAATATTTCTCAAGCCACTCAAACTATATTACACCTGGTCTTAAATATAATCTCTGCTATCCACATTATATACCAAATTCATCTTAAAATTCTTGACCTCACCATCTAGCCTAGGGACAGAAGTTACATATAAACTGGTTTAAGTGATCAGAAACTGGTTTAAACCTGTAACAGAACAGAAGTTCAGGGCACATAAACCAGTTTCAAAATGGCTGAAACTGGCTTAAGGTAAACCTGGTTGAATGTAATATCAGACTTAACTTATTTAGGTCAACCGGTTTATGAAACTTCTGCCCCAGACCCCTTCCTAGTTCAGGTTAAATCAGTCTCCCAGCATCCCAGTATATTGCAGTCCTGGGCTGAGCTGTCTGCTCCAGAGAGCAGTGTTGGCTCTGTCCTTCTGCTCTCTACCTTGAGCAGTGAGGGTTGGCTCACTGGCCAACCTCACTGCCCCCCACCCCACTCCCTGCCACCAGGCAAACCCCAGCTGGGTGCTGGGGCCAGGGAAGAGGGTTAAACTTCCCTTCCCCTAAGTACAGAGATGCCCTAACCTGCTAAACTTACTGTTGGCTGTGACTGTGGACTACAAATCCCAGAGGTACGTGGAAGCAGGAAGAAGAAGTGATGAGCCACCCTGCAGAGTCCTGCTGGTGCGAGTGTGGACTATGAATCCCAGAGACATTGGAGGCAGCAGGAAGAGGAAGAGAACACACAGCCAATGCTGCCTAAATGCCAGAGAGCTGTTCTCTGGCATTCCCCAGCTTCTGGCTTGAGCCACTGCAGGTACGTGGCTGCATTTTCTGAATCAAAAGTGAATGTCTGTTCATTAACTTATTGGTTCAATCTTTGCAGCTTAAACTAACCTGCAAAGACTGACTCAATTCAGCCTCAGGCTTTTTAACCTAGGGTCTGTATAATGTCACATTTTCCCTTCATTTGCCAGACTCTCACCCCTTCCTTTGTTTCCTTCTCCCACTGTTCATCTTCACAGCTCCCTGGACTCGGAACAACTTGTCCTTCAAGGCACCCAGTTTCTTCCATTCATTTAATTCCTTCCTGAAAATCCTCTGCTTATGGTAGGCTTTAATTCTAACCCAGTGGTTTTCAACCTTTTTTCACTTGCGGACCCCTAAAAATTTTTGAATGGAGGTGCGGAACCCTTTGAATTGTAAGCATGAGTATTCACATACTTTTGATTGATCATAGTTATCTTTGTGAATCCCTTAGACATAGTCTGCGGACCCCCCAGGGGTCTACAGACCACAGATTGAAAACTACTGCTATAACCCATTATAAGATATTCCCATCGATGCACATAAAAGGTTCTAAGTTGGCATCCTCTGGATGTGCAGTGCCTTGTTGTGTCATCTTTCAGATAATCAGTTCTTCGTAGCAGGAACCATAATGTACTTTATGTCTGATATGTATTGTCAGTTTATGGTTAACAAATACAAATGTATGAAATCTAATGCTGGTCAAAATTCATTGCTGTTTGGCAGCCTGCATGAAACTGATTGGTGTATCTGGTCCAATTCGTAGTTGAAAAATATCCAAGTTACAGAGACCACTATCACAAACGTCGAGTGAGTAAGGTAACTAGTAGGGTGAAAGTGCTAGACTTTAGGAAAGCTGACTTCAATGAACTCAGACGATTAGTCAAAGCCGCACTGCAGAGTAGGAGTTTTGAAGTGATGGGAGCCCAAGAAGGGTGGCTGTGCCTTAAGGAAGTGATCCTTCAGGCACAAAGCAAGACGATCCCAATGAGAGGGAAAAGAGGGAAAGGGGCCAGGAGGCTTCCTTGGCTGACCAGAGAAATCCAGGGCAGCCTAAGGGCCAAAAGGGGAGCACATAAAAAGTGGAAACAGGGTGAGATCACTAAACATGAATATACCTCCTCTGCTCGCACTTGTAGGTAGGCAGTTAGACAGACCAAAGCTACCATGGAGCTGAGGATGGCATCCCAAGTAAAGGACAACAAGAAATTGTTTTTTAGATATATAGGGAGTAAAAGGAAGGCCCAGGGACGAATAGGACCCCTGCTAAATGGGCAGAAACAATTGGTGATGGACAGGGGGAACAAGGCTGAACTCCTCAACGAGTTCTTTGCCTCAGTGTTCCTAAGCGAGGGGCACGACAAATCTCACACTGGGGTTGTAGAGAGGCAGCAGCAAGGTGCCAGACTTCCATGCGTAGACCCTGAGATGGTGCAGAGTCACTTGGAAGAACTGGATGCCTTTAAGTCAGCAGGCCCGGATGAGCTCCATCCAAGGGTGCTGAAGGCACTGGCCGACATCATAGCAGAGCCACTGGTGGGAATATTTGAACACTCGTGGCGCATGGGCCAAGTCCCGGAGGACTGGACAAGGGCCAATGTGGTCCCCATTTTCAAGAAGGGGAGGAAGGAGGACCCGGGCAACTATAGGCCAGTCAGTCTCACCTCCATCCTCGGCAAAATCTTTGAAAAAATTATCAAGGCTCGCATTTGCGAGAGCCCGGCAGGACAAATTATGCTGAGAGGAAACCAGCACGGGTTCGTAGCAGGCAGCTCGTGCCTGACTAATCTGGTCTCTTTTTATGACCAGGTTACAAAATGCCTGGACACAGGAGGAGGGGTGGATGTCGTATACTTAGACTTCAGGAAGGCCTTCGATACGGTATCCCACCCCATACTGGTGAACAAGTTAAGAGGCTGTGACTTGGATGACTACACAGTCCGGTGGGTGGCGAATTGGCTAGAGGGTCGCACCCAGAGAGTTGTGGTGGATGGGTCGGTTTCGACCTGGAAGGGTGTGGGCAGTGGGGTCCCGCAGGGCTCAGTCCTTGGACCGATACTCTTTAATGTCTTCATCAGCAACTTGGACAAAGGAGTGAAATGTACTCTGTCCAAGTTTGCAGATGACACAAAGCTATGGGGAGAAGTGGACACGCCGGAGGGCAGGGAACAGCTGCAAGCAGACCTGGACAGGTTGGACAAGTGGGCAGAAAACAACAGAATGCAGTTCAACAAGGAGAAATGCAAAGTGCTGCACCTAGGGAGGAAAAATGTCCGGCACACCTACAGCCTAGGGAATGACCTGCTGGGTGGCACGGAAGTGGAAAGGGATCTTGGAGTCCTAGTGGACTCCAAGATGAACATGAGCCGGCAGTGTGACGAAGCCATCAGAAAAGCTAATGGCACTTTATCGTGCATCAGCAGATGCATGATGAATAGATCCAAGGAGGCAATACTTCCCCTCTATCGGGCGCTGGTCAGACCGCAGTTGGAGTACTGCGTGCAATTCTGGGTGCCGCACTTCAAGAGGGATGCAGATAACCTGGAGAGGGTCCAGAGAAGGGCCACTTGTATGGTTAAGGGCCTGCAGACCAAGCCCTACGAGGAGAGACTAGAGAAACTGGACCTTTTCAGCCTCCGCAAGAGAAGGTTGAGAGGCGACCTTGTGGCTGCCTATAAGTTCATCACGGGGGCACAGAAGGGAATTGGCGAGGTTGTATTCACCAAGGTGCCCCCAGGGGTTACAAGAAATAATGGCCACAAGCTAGCAGAGAGCAGATTTAGATTGGACATTAGGAAGAACTTCTTCACAGTTAGAGTGGCCAAAGTCTGGAACGGGCTCCCAAGGCGGGTGGTGCTCTCCCCTACCCTGGGGGTCTTCAAAAGGAGGTTGGATAGGCATCTAGCTGGGGTCATCTGAACCCAGCACTCTTTCCTGCCTATGCAGGGGGTCGGACTCGATGATCTATTGAGGTCCCTTCTGACCCTAACATCTATGAATCTATGAATCTATGAATTAGAACCTCTGTTCAACAGAGAAGACAACAAGGTTCCTAGGACAGAATGGACCTTAAAAATGAACCACTCCTCACCACCATAAACCATCTTTTGAGGTCAGCATTGTGGGACCGCACACGTTGCCTATGGGTGCATAAAAATGTTTGCCGCACCTGACCTATGATCACATTACCTACTTTAAGCCACATAATCATAGATAGGGGCAGCATGAACAGGTGCTTGCCAGTTCTGGGACCCATGCCAGGAACATAGTATAAGAAAACTGAGGTGAGAGGATTGGCAGGTGGGATTGGAAAGGGCTAGTGTGTTCGGGGGGAGGGGGTGGTGGGGTTGGTTGGATTGGGATGGGTGCTGGCTGGCTGCCTGAGAGTAAGAGGATCAGGGGCTACAAATAGTCTGGTAGGGGTTGTGGGGGGAGGAGGGGTAGGAAGAATGCAGGCCTGGGCTGGAGCATGTGACTGGGCTTTCCCAACCCTGAGCCTGCACTCCAAAAGCACACAGACATTTCGTAGATTGAGTTAACCCCTTCCTAATCTAAGTTGGTTCACCTACTTGAATGAACTAACTGAGACCAGGACTTCCATTTTGGCCACGCTTAAAGCCCCCAAACATCTACACAGATCAGTATTTAGATCGACCTAACTCTAGCTAGGTCAATCTAAATGTAATGGGCATACATACCACATGTTATGTATGTTTCAAAAGAAGACGAAGGATAGTGTCTATGTTGTTTTCAATCTGGAATTATCCATTAAAAATAAATTCAAGTTAAACAAATGTTTGAACCACAGCAAAATGACATTAACCAGGAATAGGTGGTTAGGGTAGGAAGAGACATTGACTAGCAAGAATGGTCAGGACAAGACAAACTCTGCAGGAAGGCTATTCAATGATGCCTACCACAGATTTCCTGCTCCTACTTCTGATATGTTTGGTGTTAAACAATGTCAGAGAAAAGAAACAAGTAAATGAACCCCTGGCCTGAACCAGTACAGCAGTTCCTGTCTGCCTAATGCCATATAATGCCAAAGAGTACACACTATTTCTGCAATAGCATTGTTGAAGAAGATGTAAGTAAATTGAATAATTACATCTCTCATCTACCCCCCTTCATAACCAAGTAATTAAATATATGACCTACCATAATCCTCAGAACATCCTCTCTATAAACCTTTCTATACTTAGACTGAATCCATTCAAGAAATACCCATCTATAATGTATGGTTAATAATTGATTAATATATGTGTATATAACACACCTATTTTAAGGTTCACCTTGGTGACAGTGATACAAAAAAAATCCTTATTAGGTTGTCTCTCTTACCCAGAATTGATTTGTACTGTACCTAATGAACAAAATACAATTTTGTTTACAGACTGTGTCCTCTGTAAGTAGGACATTCTTGAGAACAACCTGTCTATTAAATGACATTGAGTCTAACTATTTATTTAAGATGCAAGATAAACTAAAAAATAATTTGATATAAGAGTAATGGTTTAGGACAATCACTCTCAAATTATCAATCACAGAACACTTGTGGCTGCTCTGAGCAAGGAAATCTGTACCCACAGTTTTGGCTCCTCCTCATTTTCTCTATCTTCTGCATGCATTCAGGCCGTTCATAGCAAATACATGGATAGCTGGATGCCAACATGCCTGCCATTGCTGTGGGCATGTAAGAGTGACAAGGGAGGAGGAGGAAAAATCAGAACAGATGGAGTCGAAGAGAACAGTAAAGAACAAAGATTCATTCAAACAGGATTAACACATTCAAAAAGGACAGAGCATGTAGTATGTTGCTGGACAGTTAAATCGACACGTGTTCCTAAAAGCGCCCTTCTTTGTTACCCACAGAAATTGCTGCCACAAGTATAATGGGAATGGCACGGAAGGTGGCACTGTGACTTATAATTGAAGAACAGTGACCCACAAAACTATAACTTCTGATATAGAATTCTTGTTTCTTGTTTTGTTTTGTTTTGTTTTGTTTTGAAGTTTGGCAAGCTCTGACAAATTAGTTGATGAAAATGCACTTGGCATAAGCTATATAGTTTATATACATATATATATAGTTTTATAATCCCTTTACATGTAGACTGTCTACCTCTTTCTATATCCCTTTAAGATCTTCCAAGTAACTATTATCAACACAGTCCCTGAATATCAGTGTGAATCTGCAAACTCAAGAAAAACAAAGGAAAACTCCATAATAGAACAACCTCATTGCATGCAGTTTTTTAAACCAGTGTTGCCTACAAAGCACCTACATCAAATACTGTTTCTGAGAACCATCATGTATTATGTCAGATTATGATCTGAAAGGAATGTACCTACAAAAATGTGGTTGCACCGCCACTAGTTGTCCCCAGGAAACGCCTGTGCCGCACATGTGCTGGTGCACAGCATGTAACCCCCTGGTAGTGTCCTAGGGGCCCCCCAGGGCTACTACTTTGATCCTGGCTAGCAGTGGAGTGCAGCTCCAGCCAGACAGGCTTCAGCTTCAGGCAGTGCATGCATGTCACGCATACACCGTGTGCACCACTCCGCATTTTTTCTCCATGGGTTTTTTTGCCCCCTGGATATCCTTGCAGCATGGAGAACAATGGAACATGCAGTATGTGCATCACAGTTGTGCCTGCAGCACCACATGCCACAGCTGTGCTCATCTGGACACAGCCAATGGCTCATCCAGACAAGCATGAACATATGCTTTGAGGCACCTCAGAGGCTTTTAGGCACTGCAAAATGCATGTGGTGCATGGGGGAAGGTTCTCCATGCTGTGCAGAGCCAAATTAGATACTGGAAAATCCTGCTATCTAAAAAAAAATATGTGTAAGAAAAAAGCAGCCTGGCCAGCCAGAGTCAGGCTCTGGCTGCCGGCCAGGCTCCGCGTGCCCAGATTGCTGCTGCTGCAGCCCTGGGAGGCCCCCAAAACTCCAGGTAAGGCTGCTGGGACCCCAGCCTCCCCTACCTCACCTGGAACAATTTGCCACTGCTACCTGTCCCTGAGGAAATGCATGTGCTTACTCATCTGGACATGCCCAATGTGTTTTTTCATTGTGGACATGCCCATAATTTCATTGTGAGTGCAATTGTGACACTGCCTACATCTCTTGCTGATTAGTGCCCACCATCCAAGTTAATTAGTGGTAATTATTCTCAGATTTCAGCATGTAATTCATTTTACAGACACCAAAAAGCAGGTGTAAAATCTGCTTGCAACTTATAACCTGACAAAAGGATCCAGGTCTCAATCTAAATGAAATGATGCTCCTGACCATTTGTCTTAGGCTAAAGAAATAAGCAGAAAATGTTAGCAAAATATAGCATAAGGAAAGTTATATCAAAGTTCTTCAGAAAAGCAAAAGAAAATCTAAAAATCTTTCTCCTGCTATGTAACATTAAATTCTGTTAACCTATTTGTCTGTGAAATTATCAGGAAAGTAGAAGCACACAAGCAGGTGTCACAAAAGAAACAAGGCACATTAGAAAGGACTATTTTGCTTTTGAATGGACACAGAAACAACTGATGGAAACAAACAAGCCCACAAACAAAGCAATAATTAGGGAAACAAAGAATACAAAGATGAACCTAGGAATCAGGGATCATCCTAAACAATAAATTAAGAAGTCCTTCACAACCATAAAAATAACCAGAGGTTCATTTGGTTTGGTAAAAAAAAATGTGTACAACCTCTGACTCCTATCTTGGAAGACACTGATTGGGTGTATGACTGCATGAAGTGCATTCTTCCCCTAGATAGTTATAGCCTTATCAGAGGCTACACATGGATGAAAACAAACAGAAAGCTGAAGGAACAAAAGCTCAATTAAGTAACAATCAAGGAAAAACTGTGTGCTGATATTACTAGTTTATGGGATTGGTAATCAAAATTTTACTAATTTCCCTTTATCAGAGGATGGAAAACCAGAAGATGTTTTCATCTATATAAGATCCATATAAAGCTCATTCACTGGCCCAGCACTGACTTTGACTTTAGTGTCTGCAGGTTTCAGTGGTAACACCTATCTCTAAAAAAAAAAAAGGCATTGCAGCAATGTGTTCCTTTTATTGGTTCATTGGTGTAAGTCCAGAAACACACACAGCTTTTATGATTATCCTTGTACTTGCTGTGTCTGATCTGGGGTGAGAGCAAAGGGGAGAAAACAAGAAGAAAGATTACAGGGGAAACATGATGGGAAGGTGGGAGTCTACAAAGAGGAAAAGGAACTCAAGGAGATACCATGTATAGGAGAAAGTTATCCTGTGTTACAAAAAGAGATAAAAAGCAGGGCAGGGCTCTACCTTACAGACTAATTCACTCAGAGGTGTGGGCTTCTGCCAGGCAACATTCTACTTAGTTGGTCCATCTACACGTGCCCCTGACTGCACACCTGGTACTAGCTTTACCAAATACTAAATGAAAAACAACAAGGATTGGACAGTTAAAGAAAGCAATACAACAAAACAGAAGTAGACACGATTGGAAAAAGATGGGTGAGCGGAAATATATGTCAAAACTAACAAGCCATATGCTAGGCTGAGATGCCACCAGCCAGGTGTCTTCTGAAATATCACGGTATTTCTCACCTGCACCTGATTTATGAGGAAGATTAGGGGAAAAGGCTCCCTTGAAAGATCCATTCCCTATCAAATTTAGACATGAGATAGTACCCGAAAGGAAACATCCATACTAAAAATAATAGCCCAAACTGAAATGGACAGTGGCAGAAAACCTCCACTGGTTTGGAGCTGGCTCTATGTCTGCCACTTTTCACTCAAGTGTAGAGTGTTACTAAGCACGTCTACATGAGACATTCACTGTAGAGCTGCTTAATTAGCTGTGCAGTACACATTAGAGGTGTGCAAAATGGGCCATATTTGATTCAGATTCGGATTAGGCCTGAATTGGGGACAATGATTTGATTCGTTGATTCAGATCACTGTCCTAATTCAATTTGGATAAATCCAAATCTGAAGATTCAATGCTGATTCAGAGAATCAGCAATTTGGCCACAGACACAGCTTTAAATGTTTTTTTCTACATACCTCAAGGTACCAGGCACGGCTTGTGAACACTGCGATGGTGGGGTAGATGAAGCGTCCCACAGGAGCGCACGGGGGGGCTTCCCCCCCATGCCCCTCTGGCTTGGCGATCAGCCATGGGGGGACCCCGGGTGCCCCCCCAGATCCAGGAGGCACCCATTGCTGAGCTGGGGGGGTAGGGGTGGGGTCCCCCACATGCTCTGCTGCAAACCTGGAAGTGGACCAGAAGTGCTTCTGGTCCACTTCCAGGTCTGCCACCCAGCACACTGGGGACCCCCCCCCCCACAGTCCCATGGGATGCTCCATCCGCCCCACCATCTCAGTGTTCACGAGCTGCCTGGTACCTTGAGGTATGTAGAAAAAAACATTTAAAGCTGTGTCCATGTCCAAACCATTGAATCTCTCCGAATCGATTCAGATTAGTTCCGATTCAATTTGGAGAGATTAAAGGGTCTACTGATCCAATTCAGATTCAGAGATTCAGCCGCCAAATCAGACTGAATCTCTGCCAGATCATATCAGTGACCAGTGCTTTTCACAGCCCCAGTACACATCTATACACATGCCCCTATTAGGGATCACAAAGCTAATGAATTCTGGAGCAGGCTAGTATATGTACATGTAAATAAAAGTACTAGCCTGCTACAGAGTTGTTTCATGTGCAGCAGCACACATGTAGGCACTGCCTGGCTGGCTGGCTGCGCATTGATTGCACGTGTAGATGTGCCCACTGAGGTGTGAAAGTGTGGGGTCTGCCTGCAATCTATTATAAACCAGCAAACCCTACTAGAGCACTGTAACCTGGCTCAAGTCAGAGAAGTCTTTACATTGCTCTAACGTGCTCTAGCCTCCAAGGTAGAAAAGGAAGAAAAGATGTCTTAGAGCCAACTGCACCTCTCCCTGACCGAGCTCAGGATTTAGCCCAGTGTCTAAAAATAGCGGTCATGAGGCGGTACATGTACTGGTTTCTATTTCCCTTTAAAAGACACAGGTTGAAAGTGTTTTATGAGCCAGGTGTATTAGTGGTCATATTTGTATGGGTCTGTTGAGTTTTAATCAATCAGGCTCATTTCAGAAGACTTTAATTTTGCTCTCATTAAGTATGTGTGAGTTCTGTGTGTGTGCAGGCGCATATATTTATCCCTGTCAGCATTCAGAAAATTACATGCCCCTAGTTAACATGTAGTACAGTACTATAAATTCTCATGAATATCACTTACCACAGAGGAAGGAGCCTATAATCCCCTACAATATAATGGATGTTTTCCCCTTTTCCAAAAAAATGACCTCTGCTAAATACAAGGGTGTTTCAGAAAGTAATAGCAATTTCAAAATAAAGCCATTTTGTGTGAAGTAATCATTTACTGGATCATATCGCTCCTCTGCATAGTCATAAGCGATGGGTGTATTTGACAATGCTGCCTGCCATCAGTGTTTCCCCATTGCTGCATAGTTTCTCACTCATTGCACATAGTGGTTTTATTCTGAAACTGCTGTAACCTTCTGAAATACCCTTGTGTATATATGTGTATAAATACATAAATATAGATATATATTTGGTTATCATCATAGATCATGCTTATAAAGCACATTTGACAAAAAGTAACCACCTTTCCTTTATATCAAAGAGGAACTAATGACATTAGATCTACCATTTCATACTATGTAGGGTCTTAAAACAACCCTAAAACATATTAGGACTGAGACACACCATGGCATGGCAGCATTCCAACATAAATCTCACATGATGTCATAACACAACAGCTCTGTCCCAGAGAACAATATTAGTGCATCTGGAGAATGTCAACTAATCATTTCATTAAAGGAAAAATACGGTGGCACTGAAAATAAGGCAGATTTCATGGCTTGTTTAATTTCTCTAAGTTTTCAAATTTTTTTTTTTCCTTTAGCAAACTGGGTTGCAGTAACTATACAGTAAGTAACTTATTTCACTACACAAAAAAACCATCCCAAGCAACTGTCTTTCCTTCCTTCCTTCTTCAGTACCACTTTGTAACCTTTAGTCCTTTCATTCCTACTTTGGGCTACAAGGGTATAAAACCTGTAATTAACAACTTCTTTATTGCCTCCGCAGTAGTAATTGCCATGTATAGCCTTGAGGTACTAAGAATAAAAAATCGTTTTCCTCCCCCCGCCCCCCATATTTAACTAGCACTCTGCAGTTATTATTAGGATCTTGCCAGCACTTCACCTTTCACAAGAACCTTGTGATAAAAGTGTAATCCCCACACAGTGACCTCTGCATGCAGCAATCAATACTTATGCTGTAATATTTCCCCTTCTTGCTGTTTCAGAGCAGCCTTTAAAAAAAAAACCCACCACACAAACACAGGCTGGGAAGAGATTAGATTATCAATTATCATGAAACTGTCTGCAACTTCAAAGGGCTGCAGAGCAGGGGAAACCATAGTTTATCAGGACTGTAAGCGTCCTGCAATTATCTCTCATGTCACCCAGATGTAGAGCAGTAGTTGGGGGAATAAACTCAGGTCTGTGGTGAGAGACTGGATTAGTGGAAAAATATAAAAGCAGCATTTTCTTTGGAACATGAATCATTAGTTTTGGGTCAGATATTGACAATAAGTAGGCTCTTGAATGTGTTAACCATGAGCAGCTCAATCCAATATACTCATGTATCTATGCAGCGTGAGCATTTTATCGATAAGCAGACACGGGATGCTTTCTTTTTCCCTGAAACTCCAATTTTTACGTAGGTCAACAGATTGTTAATAGTCTGTCAAAGAATGATGCATTGATAGTCAGTAAAACTGCAAGATGTTTGTCCTCAGTCATTCCCACAAGTATTATGCCTATGGTTTCACATAGGAAAACAGCTTTACAAGTCAAGTTAAACACAAAAGTTAGGAAGCAAAACTCCAGCTACTGACATCACTTCCTGATGCGACATGGCATTATTGTTTGGTCTTGTTTTCCAGTGGGATCAATGAGACTCCAGTTTGACCCACACTATCTTAAGACCAGGAACAATGGAAAATTAATGTAATGTTTATTAATACATAGAAAAGGCCCCTGGCCATGCAGAGAGCCAAATAAAAACAATTAAAGTAACATGTAGTCACAGGTCTAGTTAATGAGCAACCTTTTGTGTCAAGATATGATATACTGTAGCAAAATAAGTTCATAAAGGAGTTGTGCTCCGTGATAGTCCACCCAGTTTTACACTCCCCACCTAATATAAATGCCAAGAATTTACCCTTGAACATGACCACACAAGTACAAAATGTAACAGTAGCAAAGCTGGGCAATTCTAGTAGCTATAAACAAGAGTAGCTCTCCATGTTTAAAAGAAGGTTGAGGAAGCTGTTAACTACATGGTATATGAAAGAATCTCAAAGTGCTTCGCAACCTTTGTAAAACAAGCTATTATTATTATGTATATTGAAAGTCCCAATATACTTGGTGCTCCATAGAACTGTAGCAACATTTCTTACCCAAAGATCTTTTCATATGGAATAGAGAAAGAGACAAATGAGGATCAGGTGGGAGGACTCTATTTTTTTTTTACCAAGATTTCCTCTATTATGCAAAATTATGTTAGTTGTCAGTATACTGGGATCTTCGATCTCTATGGCACTACTCATAACCTCAGAAACCAAATAATTCCTAAGCATTACCCCTGGGGTTCTTCCTGGTATTAGTTGGTCAAAAAGTAGCAATGAGAAGAACCATGAATAACAACAGGTCGTAAATAGCAAGCTGGATTGAGCTATCAAGACATTGACCTTATTGTATTTTCATGAGGTCAGTAGGGAACTACATACTGAGGATAATTTTTTTATATACAAAATCTGTGTGTCTTTAAAAATAAATATTCTCCTAATGAGGATACAGTTAGGGGGAGAGTGGGAGGAACTAAAGCCATCCCCTATGAGTGAGCGTCTCCAACCTCTATAAGGTTGGTGTCTAGATCATGTACATGTCTTTTTGGGTAGCCTATGGAGCTGTAGGCCTGGAACAAAGCATTTTAAATAAATAAGTGGGGAAAACCTTCTATAGAGAATCATCTGAAGTCTCTTCCACTAGGGCTCCTGATGGTCCAGTAGAATTTTGAAGGGCCTAAAAGAAAGTATAAAATCAAAGTCAATAAAACTTTTGTGAAGAACCTGGAGTTCATTTTTCTACAGCTATCACTTTGTAACATTCTAAGTTCCTGTCTTTTTCGCTCCAAATAAAATAGGCTTTGGGTGAACCTAAGCTACCTGTCATAGGGTGCATCTACACGAGACATTTCCTGCAGAGCTGCCTAATTAACTCCACAGTAAACATCTCCATTTCTACACATGTGCCCCTCTGTTAGGGTGCGCAAAACTAATAAACTCCAAAAGTAATAAAACACAAAACTTAAAAAAAAACCCAGAGGACTTTTGTGTGCAGCAGCACACATGTAGATACTGCCTGGCTGGCTGGGGCATGAGGGTGCTTCAGTTTGGGGGCTGCCTTCCAGCTAGCCCCCCACTGAAGTACCCTCATGCCCCAACCAGCCCCTCCGCAGCACATTAAGCCAGTCGTAGCAGATCTGGGCTGCTACCAGCCAGGGCTGCTCTGACCAGGCTCAATGCACTATGCGTGAATAAACTCCAGAGCAATATACTCTGGAGTTTGTTGCTCCTGGGAGCACATTCAAATGGTATACCCAGAAGCAAAAAACTCCAGAGTAATAAGCTCCAGAGTTTATTCCTGTACATTATTTGCATGTGTAAATGCACCCATAAAGCAGAATCCACACTCTGTTAAACACTTGTATGTAATATAAATTTGTGTATAGTCAACATTTTCTGGACCAGCCAGTGATAAGGCAGGATACTATGGAAGTGATCTCTACAAGCAGGGGGAACTAAGTTATAGAATGATAGCTGGTGTGGGATCTGGTTCCTGAACACCTATTTAGTTTGTTTCTCTAGGCCTTCTTGCCTACCGTGGGAATTCAGGGCTTCACAGGAACTCCAGGTTGAGTGGTGTCTCTGTGAAGAGATAGTTCTTTCCTCCTGGTATTTGTATTATTTCCTCATCCTGATCCTAATACAAACTGGAATTTATTTGTCTCTGGCAACCCAAGGGAAAAAATAATCAAGTGTTCAGAACTAAGTATGAAATAAGTATATCCTATAGCCAGAACTACAAGTTTTTGCATTTTTTTTCTAAGACTTCTTGGTATATTAGTAAAACAATATGAAACATGCCAAGGTTAAAATGTATCTCTTGAAAATGTGGTTATAATGTGATACTGACCTAATCTTCAGTGAAGTCATGAGGCATGATGACATAGTTCCTGGGAAAAAAAGTGCAACTAATCAATTAAACCCATTTAGGAATTAACCAGAGCATCTTATTGTCAGATTAAACTTTAAAGATGGTCAAGTGTTTGCTAGTGTTAACACAATTTATATTCTGACTGTTTCATGTTTATTTAGGATAAAAAAGGGAAAAGAATGCTCTTTTGAACATTACTCCATGTGTTTCTGTCACAAAAAAGTCACTTACTTTCCCTCCCCACTCTAATAAGTAAAGGCCCTCACTGGGACAGCAAGGTATAGTTGATGCATATAGAACAGCATATACAATGTCTGCACTTCCTATTGCCCTTCATTTCACATGCATTTCCAGTCAGTGCTTTTTTTCTCTATCACGTAACCCAACATTTCAAATTTGTTTTACATGGATGTTCGTCTCTCTGCACTGTTTCTTAGAATGTGATTAAAGGGAAGGAAAGGGGTGGGTTGGGGGATGAGGGCATGGTATAATCAGAAAGGGCCAGACTGTTTCTGACAACCTTGAGATGGCCACAACACAGCACAAGAGTTCTGGGATGGACACTGCCTCAAGAGCCACATCTCCCCTCCCAGCTTCCTGGTGTGTGGGAGGCATGTATATTCTCTGCAGTCTCATACACAGAGGGATTGGGCTGTGGGCCAGTTTCCCTGCCCCCATGTGTATGATGTGAATTTCTGGGAGTGCAAAAAGAAAGCTACTCCTGCACTTGCCTGAGAAAAAAGACTATTAACTTGCCTGGTCCTTGCATGTAATTCAGGAAGGGAAAGTTTTCTTTTACCTTATTCCACTGTCTACCTGCACTTTACACTAGACATTGTGGTCTAGTATTACTCTGGCAACCAAGTCTAGAAATACATTAATAAAATCCTTGCAACACTACAGAACAAAAATACTTCAATAGTACATAAGTATATTATTTTAGTGCCCAATGGCCATGATCAGGATTATGAAGTCTCTGGAACAGGCATCTGTTTATTATACATCTATACAGTATATATCTTACCAGCACTACAACAATACAAAAATACAAATAAATGCACTGTACAAGCACAAAAAAAGAGACAACCTGAAGAGTTTACCTCTCTGAGTAAGAACCAAGTAAAGTTTCCAAGTCCACATGTTTCCCTCATTAACAGATTGCATGAGCTGCAGCCTTGGTAGTGAAATGATCAGCCAACTAGAAGTTTATTGAAATAAAAAACCTGAGCCAGAAACATATAAATGTTTTCACCATTTCTCAGCAAATGGAACAACAACATAGGCAATTTTTTTTTAAGTTAAATTCTAGGGCTAGATTTTCAACTGGCAAAATCCATTTGAAAGCAATGGAGTTATGCTAGTATACATCAACTAAGTATCTGGCCACAGCCTTTTGCGCAGGCACCTAATGTATACCTGGTTAAGCATAGAAAATACTTAAAAAGTATTTAGAAGCTTTGTCAGTATAGCTAGATACAGACATTCAAAAAGCCCAAGGCTGAATCAGTCTAAGTTATGCAATTTTCTGTAAGCAGTGTCGTTTAGATTGGTATTAAACTGAACACACATTTGCCCTTTGGTGGGGCGAGGGGCACAGAGGTTGCCTATCTTAGACCAGGTTCCACCATTTTTAAACCAGTCTATATATGCTGAACTTCTGTTCTGTTATGGGTTTAGACTGGTTTCCGATCACTTATCTTAGTAAACATGTAATGTCTGTACTTGGCCTTTATGTCTTGTCTTGCTCTGTAGTATTCATAGATTCATAGATTATAGAGCCGGAAGGGACCCAATGGTTCATCGTGTCCAACCCCCTGCCCCTGGCAGGAAAGAGGACCGAGGTCAGATGACCCCTGCCAGGTGATTGTCAAGCCTCCTCTTGAAGACCTCCAAGTTAAGTGATAGTACCACCTCTCTTGGAAGCCCATTCCAGACTCTGGCCACCCTTACTGTAAAAAATTTCTTCCTAATGTCTTACCTATATCTATTCTCCATTAGTTTGCACCCATTATTCCTAGTTACTCCCTGGGGCACTCTGGTAAGCAGCACATCCCCAATTCTCTGCTGTCCTCCCCTAATAAACTTATAGGTGGCTACAAGGTCACCCCTCAGCCGTCTATTGCAAAGGCTGAAGAGATCCAGATCTCTCAACCTCTCCTCGTAGGATCTTTCTCAGAGACCACTAATCATATGAGTGGTCTTCCTCTGAACCCTCTCCAGATTCTCCGTGTCCCTCTTGAAGTGCAGCACCCAAAACTGGACACAGTACTCCAACTGCAGCCTGACTGATGCTGAATAGAGGGGGAGCATCACCTCCATCAATCTGTTGGTCATGCATTTGCTAATACACGACAAGGTGAGATTGGCTTTGTTGATGGCCTTGTTACACTGCTGGCTCATGTTCATCGTGGAGTCACCTATGACTCCAACATCTCTCTCAGCCTCTGAGCTGCTGAGGAGGTCGTCCCCCAACCTGTAGGTGTGCTGGGGATTCCTCCTTCCTAGGTGGAGTACCTTACATTTATCTTTGTTGAATTTCATCCTATTTCATTCCGCCTATTGATCTAACCTGTCCGAGTTGGCCTGTATCTGCTCCCTGCCCTCCAGTGTATTAACTTTGCCCCATAACTTGGTATCATCTACGAACTTGAAGAGGGTGCTTTCCACACCCTCGTCCAAATCACTGATGAAGATATTAAATAACACCGTTCCAAGGACCAAACCCTGTGGGACCCCACTGCCCACCTCCTTCCAGGCCGAGAACAACCCAACCACCACCACTCTCTGGGTGCGGTCCCTAAGCCAGTTAGCCACCCACCTGACTGTCTAGGCATCCACTCCATAGCCCATTAGCTTCTCTATGAGAATAGGATGTAAAACTGTATTGAAGGCCTTCCTAAAATCCAGGTAGGTGACATCAGCCTCAGCTCCTATGTCAAGGCAGTGTGTGACCTGGTCATAAAAGGCTATAAGGTTTGTCAGGCAGGATCTACCTGTGACGAACCTGTGCTGGTTTCCTTTTAGCATCGTTTCCCCTGCTGGGCCTTCACAAATGCGCTCTTTGATGATTTTTTTCCAGTATTTTCCCAGGGATAGAGGTAAGACTGACTGGCCTAAAGTTACCCGGCTCATCCCTTCTTCCCTTCTTAAAAATGGGCACCACGTTGGCCTTTTTCCAGTCCTCAGGCACCTGGCTAGAGCACCATGAGAGCTCAAACAGCTGTGGCAGTGACTCAGCAATGACACTGGCCAATTCCTTCAGCACCCATGGATGGAGGTCATCTGGGCCAGCTGATACCCATCGAGAACCTTCCAAGTGCTCTTTAACTAAGGCAGCACTAACCTCTGGTGGTCTGGTGCCTTTTGGACATCTGTCTATGCTCAAGGTGGGGGAATTGCCTTGGTCAGTATTAAGGAATACTGAAGCAAAGAACTCATTGAAGATCTCTGCCTTTTTCTCTGCGTCAACCACTCCATATTAGTAAAATGTGTGTGGTATTAAGCATTGTATTGTGAGCTGAGCCATATTTTGAATTTATATATAAACTTAGGATTGATAAAAATACAAATGTATTTGATAAATGGCATAAATGTCACCAAAAACACCCTAAGACAGGGGTGGACAAAATACAACCCATGGCCCAGATCTGGCCCACCAAGCTCTTTCATACAGCCTGCAGTGCCCACCAACATGTTGTACCCCACCCAGCCTTTCCTCCCAAAAGGGTGGGAGCAAGGCGCTCACATGTACACACAGCCCCAAACATACCCTATTGCCTCGTGGATGGAAGGGCCCAGCCAGCCAGCATGCAGTTTCTGTGTGGGGAGCAGCAGTTGCTGCTGTAGCTGCTGCAACCCCCAGGGATCTGTTCTACTTCCTTGGTCTCCTGCTGGCTCCAGGCAGCAGGTAGGGAAGCAGCAGGGGCAGAGCTGCAGCTGGGCAGGAGCTTGGAGCATGGAGCATGGGACTGGGGCTGGCAGCAGCATGGAGCATGCACCCAGGGGTCAGCAGCAGTGCAAAGCTTGGGTGGGCAGCGTGTGGGCATGAGGGAGGGTGGGGGTTGAGGGGACCCCCCCCCCCAACCAGCGCTGCACATTGTAGCAAGGGGCACAACCTCCACCAGGCAGTCCATATTGCTGGCTCTCCCTACCACTCATGCACAGCCCCTGCACTCCCACAGCATGGGAGGGAAGCACCAGGCACTGGAGCTGGCTGCCTTTCCCACCGGGGCTGCACAGCGAAGGAGATAAACCTCAGGTGCTGAAGCTGACTACTTTCCCCACCCCACAAGGGAAGGTGCCTAGGGCTTTCCTCCCCTGCAGCACAGCCCTAATGGGGAAGGCAGCCGACTCCAATGCCTGAAGCTTCTCTCCTGTACTGCACAGCCCTGGCAGGAAAGGCAGCTGGCTCTAGCATTTGGAGCTTCCCTCTCTGCTGTGTGAGTGCAGGGGCTACATGTGAGTGGCAGAGAGGGCCAGCAATACAGACAGCCCAGGGGAGGTTGCACCCCTCGCTGCAATGTGCAGCACTGGCCAGAGCTGCATCCCACTGGGCACCTGCATCTTGAGAACCCTGCCTGCTGCTGCTGTGCCATGGAGGGAGTTGAGGGGGGTCCCCACACCCCTGCACTCTCCCTCACACACCCACAACCTTCCCCCACAACCCCCATATATACACAACTCCCAATATACCCTATGCCCCCCACACACAGCCACACCCCCTCACAACCTCCTCACACACGCATCCACATCCTGCCACACCCCCTACATACTCCCAGACCCAACCATACATACACACGCACACACCACACCACACCACACCCAAACCCCACCATACACCCCTCAGAATATACAAAACTAGGATTTATTTTTGAGTTATGTAGTCACCTCTATATACAGTATGCAAACACAAATCATGACACAAATATTTTTTGTAATAAAATTAAAATATGTTATAGTAGATGTTTGACTTTTAGTGTATGATTTAGGTTTTTTTCTGTTTCTAAGATGGCAATGCCCCTTCCAAAAGGAGTAATTCCAGGGGCCAAGGGGAGGGACTTCTGGTGGAAAAGGTCAGGGTGTAGGGGTGGGACTTCTGGTCCCAAGATGGCTACAAGGGGACAGGGCAACTGTCAAGGCTCAGGACTACCCATGAGGCCCTCAACAGATCACCAAAACTCATTAAGAGGCCCTCCACCCGAAATAATTGCCCGCCCCTGCCCTAAAAAGTCCCTGATAACAAATAACTAACTTTAATTAACATTAACAGTTCTTCTATTTGTAGCTTAGATATTTTCTGTTTGCTGGAGCAAGAACTGAGAAAGGTTGTTAAGATTTGGCCCATAAATATATTCTGGAATATCTTGCTCCTTACAATCCTTGTTAACCCCTGATCTAAGAGTAATTTTAAGATCACAAGACTTAGCTTTAAGATTCTAGGCTTTTGCACTAGGTTAAAGTCCCCTGGATTCTCCTCATGCTGCCCAACTATTGTTGAGCACAGTACAACACATCACTCCTGAGGAATAAGAAACAGATGTCTTGTAAGGAGCAAGATATCCCAGATAAGATTTATGGGCCACATCTTAACTACAGATAAACTTTTCTTAAGTCACATTAACCAAAGTTAGTTATTTGATATCAGTGATTTTTTAGGATCTTTTTTGGTGACATTTATGCCATTTACTAAATAAAACAGGTATTTCTATCACTCCTAAGCATATATATAAGCTTTATATCACATAATACAGTAATCTTAAAAATATCCTTGTTGGGGTTTTGGGGGGAAATTGGCCTTGGGAGTATATCTTCAAGTCTTCATTGAATATTCCTTTCCCAGTTATTCAGATACCTGTTTTGATTATTTCCAGAAATTATCTTTACAAATTAAATGCAATTTTATAAATGTTATGGCATATTTTCTTTTGGAGTAAAATGGTGAAGCTCCATTGACTTAATAGATTTTAAAGCTAGAAGGGGGATCATTAGGTCATTCAGTCTGATCTCCTGTGTAACATAAGTTATAGAATACCCCTGCATTGATCTCAATACCTTGTGTAGGACTGCACTGTTTTTGTATGATCAGAAGCTGCTGATTCAGTTTGTAGTAGCAAAATCTGCAGTTCCCAGCAAAAATTATTTTATTAAACATTAACAAAAAATAATAAGCAAAATATCTAAAATCTTTTTGAGGGAGTAGATGATGTGGATCTATGTATAAAAAATATTAGAAGGTAACACAGGTTCATAGATGCATGCAAAAGATAACCACAGTAAATCCAGTTCTTTTTCAGTAGTTGTTTTATCTATCCATCATTTTGAGAGATGTACATGGCCCCTATATCTACAGCATCCAAGTGCCTTATGAATTCTCTGTGAAGTAGGATAGCGTGTAAGGAACAGGTGAGTACATAAGGAACAGAGACACTCACATGGGATTTTCAAAAGTTCCTATGTAATAGGGCTGTGCAAAATGGCACTGTTCCATTTCAACTTGTGTTTCAACATTTCGAAGGAACAGCATTTTGTTTCAAATTTTGTTTCAATTCAAAACGGCTGTTCTGTTTTGTTTTGTCAAAACAGTTTCACTGTTTCGATGCTGTTTTAACATTTCGCCCATAGGCTATAATGGTGAATTTTGAAACAGTCTATAACTTTGTCATTTCTGGCCTTATTTGGATGAAACTTGTAGAAATAGTATCCCCTTCTGAGGGCATGAAGCCTGCCAAGCTTCAAGGAGATAGGTGCAGGAGTTTCGGGGAAACTGCATCTCAAATCTTGAAAGCAAAACTCATGTCACGTGTACATGTTAAGCCACAGCAAGGTCAAAACTGCAGGGGTGGTGGCCCCTGGTGAGGCCACAAATCCTGCCAAGTTTCAAGGAGATAGGTGCAGGGGCTTGGGGGAAACTGTACCTCAAGCTGTGGACAAGCAAAACTTGTGACATGGGTGACACTGTGTGTGTTAAGGCGCAGCAGGGTGAAAGCTGCGGGCCTGATAGCCCCTGCTGAGGCCACGAAGTCTGCCAGCTGTGGAGGAGATCGGTGCAGGGCTTCTGGGGCCCTGCACCTCTGGCTGCTGACAGGCAAAACTCGTGACATGGGTGCTTGTGCAACTGACTGAGCTTGAAACGAGTCAAAACAGCGTCAAAATTAAACTGCCGGTGAAATTTCGCACAGCCCTACTATGTAACTGCTTGACTTCCTCCCACCTTATGCGATTTGCCCAGGGGTCACACACAGTTTTAAGGGCCGTTTTGTTTTTGGGACTCTATTTGTTTTCAGGTTTCCAGTGTGCAATACATGTAAGAGCTCTCAACATAAGATTTCTCTTGACTGAATTTATAAAGCACCCCAAAAAACAGTATTTATTTGGCCAGAATCATTTATACAAGCTTCATTGCTCTATTTCTGCATATATTTGTGTAAAGCTCTCTACATTAGCAACGTAGCAACAAACATCATAATTACTGCAGAATTAAGCACAGTGAGTACAGAACAATGAGGCAATAATGTTTATGAGCAGAAAATGCTAGGTTGTAGCAGACTGATATATTTACACCTGTTCACTAAAATGTCACATTTACATATATCTATTTTTTAATTATATTTATTGTACAGTAGTTTTCAGGGTAGTTTACACTGCACGGATCTAGAGTAATGGCTAGGTGCTTTAAATATAAATGGAAAGAATAAATTGAATAACTAAAGTGTGATTTTTGTGATGGGAGGTAAAATGAATAATAGTTTCTCTCTATAATAAGCATTATCTTCACAATTTCAGAATTTTGATAAAAGGAACCTGTCTTACCTAATGAGCATTAAAGCTCTATGAACTGGCTTGTTAGAGCTCATTAGACTTAGTCCCACATTCAAGTCCTGGGTTCACATCCTGGCTTCATAGACCTCAGCTGAAAAACTCCCCATCAATGAGACAAGCATTACATCAAAAAGATTAAAGACTTGGGCTTGACTCTATATTGCACACAATTTCACAGAGCCGTTTGCAAAGCAGTTGTGTAAATTAAGTATAAAAAGCTTCCACTCTAAAGGGGCATGTCCACATATGTATTTGATCTGAGATAAGTTAACTTGCAAGTAAACTACTTGTGAGTAAACGCTCCCAGGCAGACATCTACATCTGCAGGAACACAGCGGCAGATTTGCTGCTCTTAGCACCAAACTGCTGCTGCTTCCTGTGGCCCTGCAATGGGCCCCTGCCACCACTGTGGGGAGCTTCAGGCTCCAGCTGCAGCTGCCAGGAGCCAGCAGCCCTCTTGAAAAGGCAGCCCCATTCTCTGCTCCCTGGCCAGCCACTTCCCTGGCCAGGAGCAGTGTGCCCAGTGCAGGGACAAGCATTTGGCAGTTCTCACCTTGCCGCCTCTGCCTCCCTGCACTGGACCTACTCCAGTCTGCCCATGGCAGTGATGACCAGCATCCCAGGCTCCTGTTGGCCATGCACTGGCCCCAGTGGCCCACTGTATTGGCCACCAGCTGGCCCATAGCTGTCTGGGCCCTCCTGGCTCCCCCAAGCACAGCCACCACCTGTCCAGCCACAGCTCTCCATCCCAGGGCTGCTGCCGCTGCGCACCTACCACCTGAGCCCCATCCAGCTGGCCAGACCGTGGCAGGGATGCCAATGATGGGCTGCTGCATGTAACTGCTGGGCTCACTCTCACCCTCCTGGGACTCCAGCCCTCCTGCTTCTGGGCTCACCAGGCCAGCCAGGACTGGTGGCTGCACATCATCCAGCAGACCTGGGATGATGAGCAGTGCCTGGAGGCATTCTGCATGACTCAGGCCACCTTCCAGGACTTCCTGGGGCAGCTCCAGCCACACCTGGAGTGTCAGGACACCACCGTGCAGCTGTCCCTCCCCACACCCAGCTGGCCCTCACCCTTATAAAACTAGCCACATTGGCCAGCCCCCAGTACATTGGCCATCTCTTCGGTGTGGGCAAGGCCACTGCCAGGGTGTCACTCCTGGAGGTGTGCAGCACCCCCCAGAGCATGCTGTGGCACACAGTGTTCCATGTGCACAACCCTCTGGTGGGGTGGCTGGGTTCCATGCCCTGGGATTCCCCCAGTGCATCAGGGACCTGGACAGGACCCAAATCCCCATCACCTGCCCCCCCCATGGTGACCGGCCCTACTGTAGCCAGAGGGACTTTCACTCCATGGTGCTCCAGGCCATTGTGGACCACCATGGGGCCTTCAGGCACATGAGTGCCAGCTGGGTGGGCAGTGCCCATGACTCCCATGCATTTTGGAACTCCGCCCTGCCAGCCCTCATGCAGAGTGGCTGCTTTGGGCCAGGGGTGCCGGACCTGCAGCTGGGCACCATGGTGGTCCCACCCCTCCTCATTGGGGACCCCACCTACATGCTCCTTCCCTGGCTCTTTCAGCCCTACACCAGCCAGCTGGACCCCTGCCAGTCCCACTTTAATCACACACCCTGGTGGAGTGCACCTTCAGCCACCTCAAGGGATCCTGGCACACCCTCACCACCTGCCTCGAGTTCACCAAGGACAACTTCCCCCAGGTCATCATCACAGCCTGCAGGCTGCATAACATCTGCAAGGCCTGGGGGGGAGAAGACATGGCAGGAAGAGGCTACCTACCAGCGGGAGCACTACCTGTGGTGGCAGCAGCAGCAACAGTGGCAGGCCACCCTCAACGAGGCCACAAGTGAGCCACACACCTGCCCCCAAGGGCCAAGGCACCAGGTGCAAGAGGCGCTGGCTGACCACCTCCTCCTGCACTCCCCACTGTAGCCCACCTGAACTCCCACCCACCCCCATCACCAGGTTCACTGCAGACACATCTCAGAAGAACAAGTTTTTATTCCCCTCACATCAAACATACCCACCCCACTCCTGCCTCCCTTCCCAACAAACAGGGCTCCCCTCCTCTCCAATAACAGAGCCCCTCCACCATCCACCCCACCCAACACTAAACCACCCTCTTCCCTGTGCAAACTATTTACAAAGTGCTTTGTGTGCTGTCCCACAGTCAAAGGCCATGGAGTGGGAGCACCTAGGGAGCAGGCAGCCAGCCAGCCCCTAGCCTCTGCTGTTCCCACACAGATGTGTATGCTGCAGTGAGCCCAGCAGGTGGGGAGCTCCCCCAGGGATGATGGTGGCCAGTGGTCCCCCTGTGTGGATGGCTACCCTTCTGGCAGCTGGTGTCCAGGTCCAGCATACAGTCCTGGCCCCACTGCAAGCACTCTGTCTCCACACCCACATGGAGCCAGGCAAGCAGGGGGCCTGGATGGTGGGGAACCCAAGGTGGGGTCTGGGGCAGGGGCTCCTGGCTGATGCAGGGGGAACAGGACCTCCTCCCAGGCCCATGGGGAGGGGGGGGTGCTGCTGCTGTGTGGCAGGTGGCTACCAAGGGGCCAAGTGTCACAAAAGTGATCACCAGGGACAGAACAGTGTCCAGCACCCGGCAGCCATTGCCCATGGCCTGCACTGCCCTGGCCAGGACTACAGTCTGTTCCCACAGGGCCTCCACCCACTCGTGCTCCAGGGCCAGGAGCTGCACCCAGAATTCCCAGTCCGCCTTGTCCCACATGTCCTCATGGGCCACGAACTCCACCCACCAGGCCCGTGTGTCCACAAGCTTGTCCTCCAACACCATCACCAGCTGGTCCAGGAGGATGGTGAAGTCCTGGGTCCACCTCTGGCAGAGCCAGTGCATCTAAAGGACCCCCAGCTATGAGTGGGAGCAACCCTGAGCCCTCATCCCAGCTGCCAACGGTGGCCTCTCCCCCATGTGCAGCTGCAGGACCTGCAGAGCCATGATAGAGAACCTGTTTGTGACAGTTTGCAATATTTTCTGATAAGATGCTCTGTATTAGAGGCCATAAGCTGCCTGGCCTCAGATTGAGGGTTGGGCATACACGGGTGCCCAGGACCATGGTAAATCAGCTGGGCAAGCCTGGACCCAGGCAGCCACCAGCTGATCCCCCATCCCTATTCACTCCCCAGGGGTTGGCTGGGTGCTGGCTGCCTCCCCCAGCCCATTTCCAGGGCAGGACAGGCCAGGCACCTGGCAGCACCCACTGCTGTGGCTCCAGACCCCATTGCCCTCTCCCTCCTACTGCAGGCCAGCCACTCTCCTGTGTTGTTGCCAAGCCCATGGCACCCAGGCTCAGGTGGTGCAGGGTTTCTGGATGACTGGGATGCAGAGCTGCCCATGCCTCTGCTCTCCCTGCAAGGGGCCTCTCTGGGCAGGTGTCCCAGGGCCAGCACTTAAGCCCCAAGTGTGATCCTGCTGCACATGCCACAGGCAGTGCAGGAGGAGCTGTTTGCATGGACTGAGAGGTATCTGACCCCTGCTGCTGCTGATGGCCATGGTGCTCCAGGTGCACCTGCACACCTGGAATGGGACTCTGAGATTTGATGGTGTGGGGGACAATCCTGGGCTGCCCTCCAACCTCTGCTGCCACCTGGAGGGCTACCTGTGGCTATGGTACATGTTCCTGCCCCCCCAGCTGAGGAGGACATCACTGCTGGCATTGACACATTCCTTGGTATGTGAGAGGCCCATTCCTGCCTAGTCACAGGGGCATGGGCTGCTCAATAAAGTTGTGCACTGCTTCCCACCTCCCTGAATGCTGGGGGGTGGGGCAAACCTGGCGCCAGGGGAGTGCAGCTGGGCTGAGCAGGGAGGGGTGGCAGGCATGGGGGCTGAGGGCTGGTGGCCAGGGCCAGGGTCAAGCTAGAATGAAGAGGGCCCTTCCCACAGTGTGGAGCTTACTATGTGGTTGGGGGTTGGCATGGCAGGCCACAGGAAGTGGCAGCAGTTTGGTGCTAAGAGCAGCAAATCTGCTGCTGCGTTCCTGCAGATGTAGATGTCTGCCTGGGAGCATTTACTCACAAGTAGTTTACTTGCAAGTTTACTGATCTCAGATCAAATACATATGTAGACACGCTCTTTTAGAATGGAAGCTTTTTATACTTAATTTGCACAACTGCTTTGCAAATGGCTATGTGAAATTGTCCTTGGACAGTGGGGCATGATGTGTGGGAACCCAGCCTGAGGAGGAGCTGGCCCTGTTGTTGGCCAGTGGTGATGTGGCCAGCCACGTATTATGGCTGGGGTTGGGGCTGAGGCTGTGGAGCTATCACGGTAGGCACTGGCCCAGGCTCCCCAAGCTGCTGGTGGAGACTGCAGGCAGGGAGCTCAGTGGGACAGACTACTGGAGGCCTGAGGGGCCTTCCCTCAGTGACACATCACCACAGATGCCAGGCCTGGGCTGGGTCTCAGACAGGCCACCTGTGCTGCTGTACACAGCATGGCTGCATCCTGGATCCTGGGGCACAAGGATCACTGTCAGTTGCCGCATAAAGGTCATGGACTTGTGGGCACTCCCCAACTGGTGATTGTGGTCAGTGATGGCCACCCACTGTGCCCACAAGGCCTTGACCTTTATGTGGCATTACCATGCTGACTGGTTGTGCTCATGCTCCCATATCTGGCCTGACAGCCCCTCATAGACGTAGGCATTGGAGCACCCACCCCATGTGAACTGGGGCTGCATCTTTGCCTCAGCCCACAGCACCACAAAATTACCAGTCTCCTCCTACAACCAGTTGGGGCCCCAGGTGGCAGGTACAGGCATCAGCAATGATGAGGCCATTGGGGCTCCTGTGCTAGAACTCCAAGCCTCCACGCAGCTGTCCCTGTATTGCCGAGCCTGGGCAGCTGCCTGCAGCACCCAGCACAGGGGCACAACATGGGACTGAGAGCCACATAGCAAGGCTGTGCCCCACAGTACCTGCAGGCTCCAAGCAGGCTGCTGGGGGATGGACTGAAGGCAGCTGGAGCTGTCCCCAGTGGCCAGGAGCTGCCTGCAGGCCTGGATGGCATGGGCCTGGCAGCTTCACGGCACTGCGGTGCCAGGTAGGGGCACTGGATTGCAGCCTGCCCAGGAAGACACAGGGGCTTGGAGTGGCCTCAGGCTCCCTGTGTGGGGCCAGGGCTCATAATATGTGCAGGTTTTTAAGAGCCTGAGACTGGGGCAGGCATGGAGGTGGCCCAGCCCTGGGGCAGGAGAAGCTCCCAGGCCAGAGCCCTGGGGCTAGCCCCCTAGTGGTAAGGCTGACCAGGAGGCGATTTTCTCCCAGTTGGCATCTATATGTGTGTTAATACATAGTAACTAATCATGAATAAATTTGCTACTTGCATTTGCAGGTAGCAAATTTACTCACAAGTAGCATCATTTACTGTTCAGTAAGCATGTGCACGTGTAGACACATGCACTTTACTGAGCAGTACTGTGCATTAAAGCATCTCATATAGACACGCCCAGGTAGTAGTACTGTACGCCCACTTTACAATGATATGAATGGCTTTATAAAGTGCAGAGCAACACAAGAACAGACATTTTTCCATAAAAAGGGGTAGGGAAAACATACAACTGGCTGTATTTGCTACTCACTGTATCAGTGTTTAGATTTTGCTCACAGCAGTATGCTGATGATGTGATTTTTGTTCAGGGGAAAAGAATGTGATTGGGGAGGGAATTTTATCCCAGACCCTGAGCATAGAGAGGATATTGGCTTTACTCTTAGTGTTGGATCCTGCCTAGTATGCCTACAGAATAGAAAGTCCCTGAACTTTCTTCTTTATTCATCCACCACCACAAGAAAAGCCTAGATATAGTTCTAAACTTTCTGTTTACATTTGTAACAACACCGTCTACGTGCTTTACCAACTTTGGTAGCACCTGCCATGAATACATAATACCTAATATATTGAGACATTTACTTTGTCACAACAAATCAAGAGGGGGTGTGGGGGGAGAGCTTTATTCTTACAGTTTTTTCTTCTAAAAATATGATACTGATGTATATTTATAAGTTAAAAATCCTTTTTTTTTTTAAAGCAAGGAATGAAATCAGCATTGGGGCTATTTTCATTCTAGGCCATGTTGGTGTGAACATTATCAATTGATCTAGGATTTAAGTGACCTGTCTGGAATGCTTGACAAACAAATTTTTCTCATGAATTATACATATTACTGAAAAACATACTTAATGGGAGACTGGAAAGAGGGCAGGTATTTCCATCACCTAGGGGTGAAAGCCCTGCAAATTAACAACAAGACGGTTCATTGAAGCAGGTAATGGATTGGTCTGTGAAAACAAGAAATCTTTGTGGGAATGAGTGTGATTATTCATATAGTCTGTTTGCTAATTATTGCTAGTATGAACATTATTTCCAAGTGCTTTTAAGAACCTTGAAAATGATGTGACTTGTCAGCATTATAGTGAAACACTGTAGCAGACACCACACACTGAAGCAGAGTGTATTCATTGTTTGGGAAAGTTTTTGTTAAACTGTAAAATCAAAAAATATATTGTTTCTATGGATTTCCATACCCCGGAAGTATTGTGTCTTCTTAGGAAAGCAGGGAGAATCTTTCAAACGCTGAAGATGGTCTGAACAGCATGACTACCTAAATGTTCATGAAGCAGGGAAAATCAGTTCCTTCTGAATAGGGCACAAAAAGAAATGTTCTGAATTATGTATTTATTCTATAGCCACTTCCCTTTTTCCTTTGTATCAGTTAAAAAGTCTGGAGATTTAGATTCTGATGGCAACTTTGATATTCAATACTTCTGTATCTTGCAAGGTTCTGCTCCTCTCAGTTTTCTTACCATTATTTACAAAACCAAACCTAGCATCCCACTGCTATCCTGTCTTGCTTTCAGTCATTACTTTCAGCCATTCTAATAATGTGTAGGGCCCTTCTTTGAGCGTGGTCAATGATTATTCTCTGTTTCCAGTATTTTTTGGATTTTGCCAGAACATAAGTTAACTAGCTGCCTTTAAATTATCCAGCACCATGCTATTTTTCCATAAAACAAACTCAGTGTCACCTGGATTTAGTTGCATCCCAGAGATACTTTCATAGATTCATAATTTTAAAGCCAGAAGGGACTCTAATCCAACTCCTGTACAACACCAGCCATGGAATGTGACTGATGATTCCTATAAACAGCCCATATTTCTGGTTGAGCTATAGCAATCTTGATTTAAAGACTTCAAGAAATAGAGCATCCATCACATCCTTAAAGATATGGACAAATAACAAATTATAACACGTTAAAAGGAGACGCAGCTTTACCGCACATCAGATTCTCCATGGTATCTGACCATGTGCCCGCTCTTACCCTGCAGTAAGTGAATGCTGGACCACAGTAACTTAGCCCTATCTCACTGAAAAGTATAGTACCATAATTTAGATCTCACTTACTCTGAGGTAAGGGCAGGCACACTGACAGTTACCACAGAGCAGGTGCTGCACAGTAAGTGCTTGCCCCCTTTTAACATGGTATAATTGTAGTTTGTCCATACCCTAAGTAAGTTGATTAATATCCGTCACAAAAATCTGCCTCATTTCTATTCTGAATGTGTCTAGCTTCAGTTTCCAGCCATTGGACTTCTTCAGCACTTCTACTTCTCTAGCTGCCTTATTCCTCAAAGAGGTGATTTCTAAAATGCAATTTCCTCTGAGGGCTTTATAAGAAGAGTTTTACAAGCTTCCAAATTTCTGCATTTTCTGCTCATTTGTTCATAGTCACACAAAGGAAATCTCAAATTTATTTTGTCAATGGCCTTTTTATCATGGGTTGCAAAACAAGTGTCTGCCAGGGTTCCAGCCTGCCACTGGCCTTTTAGATCATATTGAGTATTTTCATTGTAATTCTCAGTTTGTAGTCATTCATTTACAAAGCTTACTTGATCTGGGCTAATAATCTTACAGATCATATCCTACAGGCTGTCTGCAAGAATTTTTGCCAGCAGTTTTACAAGCCCAATTAATAAGTGACAGGGGTCTAACTTCCTACAGACTTGAAGAATTATACATAGAATCCTGTCCCACCTTCCTCTCCTTCCTGAATATGGTAAATATTTTTAATATAAATTTACTGTATATCTAGATCATATCTTTATTATAGCTCTGAATCTTTTTAATGTAAATTCAGCCTTCATCTCTACCATCTGGAAGCTAATAAAGATTGGATTTTCACAGCCAAAACTTCATGTCCTTGCTTGTGTATTTTCAGCTGTCTGGAAAATACAGAAGTCTTCGGCTATCCCTCAATATGAGGATGATGTCTGCCGGGGAGTGGGATTATTGGTGAGTTTTAAGATGGTGGAAGAATCCAATCTGTGCCATGACTGAGCTGAGAGAAGAGAACTTGCTTCGGGAGGTGTGTCAGCCATCCACACATAGTGGCCAGCCCAGCGGAGTTGATGTTTTATGGGCTTTGCCTCAACGTTGGTTATGTTAGCTGCAGAGACGATGTTGGCATTGGTGTAGTGGTCTTACCATCTGATTCAAAGGATCTTCCTGAGGCAATACTGATGAAACCATTCCAGGCACTTAAGATGGCTTCGATATGTCACCCATGTCTCACACCCATAGAGGAGCATGGGGATAACCACTGCATTGTAGACCAGGATCTAAGTTTCCATGTGCAGATCTCAGTCAGTAAAGACATAGTGAAGCAACTTTTTGATGGATACATTAGAAGAACAGCTGTCACCATGACTAAATCTCTCCTTTATGTGCTTACTGTGCCAGATACCTTCCCTAATCTGGAAGCCAAGGGCTAGTTGGAGATGTTTGTTGCCTTTTTGGGCTGAACATATTGTATAAACCATTGACCATCGCATCTTCTATGAAGGTTATGTCCAGTCTAAGAGGGAGATTAAGGCCTGTTCTCTCTCTGAAATGAGCAGAGCATCCGAGCCATTATGAAGGCAGTCAGAAGAGATATCAGAGGATCTCTTATTTCAGAGACTGATAATAGATTGTTGAACAAGGGCAGGAAAAATATTCTACTAAGGTTCCAAGCAACTTGTCTCCAACAACAAGCAGACAACCTGCCCGTAGTTTAGGTCACTGGGTCTGGTTCTTGCAATTGCACTCATCCCAAAACCAGTGACTTAAACCAAAAAGCCTAGTGAAGGAGTAGAAAGGAGACCATATTAACAAAGGATGAGAAAGCATCTGATCAAAATGCTGTGTGAATGTTGCATATGGTATGTCCAAGCCTAGGACAAGGACGGTAAGAGAGGTATGATTTATAATGCACACAAGCTGATTTTATTTATATGGTGGACAACCATCCTCAGGAGAGGCCAGAAAATCTCTTCCTGAACCATCTGCCTTACAATGTTCCCAGCCTGGCAGACTGCTTCCACTATCACAGGCATTATTCATCCAGTGTCCAAGTAATAATGAGTCTTTTTAAAACCAAACTGTGTAACATAGACCCAACCCTTTCCATTAGGTTCACTGATTTGACACTGGGTTCTGACCCTCAATGCTCACAACCACAGAAACAAAGCATAGAAAGAGATAAATAATACAAGGAAGACTGTGCATGGTTGACAGATTACAAATTTCAGTGGTATGGCAGAGTACATATGATCATTTTCCATCAGCAATAGGTTGTGTTCCAATCTAATCCATTTCTAATTATTAACAGATCATGATACATCCGGGTGTGATTCACTCAGTATGTGAATTCTTACTGTTCAATTCAAGAGTAACCAGCTAACCATCTGCATTGACCTATAACCATAGCATTTCAACATCACTTTTTAGAAAATAAATAGTTGCTAAATCCCTGAAGCAAAGGGAAATCAAAGCTGATGGACAATTCCATGAGAACCTCAGTGGTAGGCCAGATGGCAAGCATATAATTCATTATCCAAAATAAGATGGGAAAAAACATGAATTACAGTAAACTCTATATTACAAAGATTACTATAGTAAATAGGAAGATCAATTCCAGCTAGTCTTACAGTGGGGAAAAAACATTGCATTTGATTTTTATGAGCTGATATACATCTCTTTTGTATGTAAAGATACAAAACTTGAGATATTTTATATTCCACTGCTGTCCCTCTCTGCTTCTTTTGCAGCCTTTCTCTTTTTCATTGTGCCACAATCTGTTCCTGTTTTCACCCTATTTTTCCATTGGATTTTTTAATCTCTTCTACTTTCTCCGCAATCTCTCCTTGGCAGAATACTAACTCAGCCCTACAAAGCTACAATGTCAGAGCAGGCTTGAAATTAGGCAAAATGAGTTCCCTCTTTCTTAGACTGAAGTAATAAGTAATGGATTACATATGAATTTTACAATGCTTTTACGAGTACTGTTGTTCGTCCTTCATGGGCAAAAACAACTGCATCCAGCAAGGGGAGGGGAGGAGAGGGAAGAAGAGAGAAAAGAAGTGGGAAAGAAAAAGGGAAGGAGAAAAGAAAAAAAGAGAAAGAAGGAAAAGGAGAAAAAAAGGGAAAGGGAAGAGAACAAAGGGAGGTGGAGGCTAGGTCACATGAGTATGTGGATGACTTATAAGTCCTATCTTTGATTTGAACAATCTGAATGACATGATTATAAATAGCATTGTTTTTAGAAAACTAAATCAAAACTCCACATCTGAAAATTTTTCAGTTTGGGAGATGAGGGAGAGCTGAGATAGTCAAAATCTAAGCCCACAATAGGATATTGTATAAAGGCCTTATTTACAATAAGCCAAACCACAACTTCAGGTCTCAATCTCACAGACTTGCATTTGAGACGAATCATAGCAAAATAGGGCTAGAAGGGACCAGCAGAGGTCAGCTAGTCAAATCCCTTCCTTAAGGCAGGATCATTTCTATCTAAACCATCCCAGACATTTATTTGTCTAACCTGCACTTAACAACTTCCAGTGATGGAGATTCCACATTTCTAGTAATCGGTTCCAGTGCTTAAGCATCCTCATAGTAAGAAAAGTCTTCCTAATATCCAACCTTAATTTCCCTTCTTGCAGTTTAAACCCATTACTTCTTGTCCTGTCCCCAGTGGACATAGAGAACAATTGATCACCATCCTCTTTATAACAACCCTCTTTATACTTGAGGACTGCTATCTATACCCCCACCCCCAGTCCCAGTCTTTTCTTCACTAAACTAATAATTGCAGTTCTTCCAACCTTTCCTCATATATCCTGTTTCCTAGACCTGTAATCAATTTTGTTGGTCTCCTCTGGACTTCCTAGAATTTTTCCACAACTTTCTTGAAGTATAGTGAACAAAACTGAACCCAGTGTTCTCACCCATACTGAGTGGAAAGGAAAACTTGCTGATTACTAATACTTGATCCCATATTTCATTTTTTCTCATACCCTCCCATTCTTCATCTAAAACAAGCTTCCAAATCAGATTTTGAATTTCAAGTCAGAAATATCTGGCAAACAATCTCTATCATTTCTGTCATGTTGAAGTATAGGCAGGAACAGAAGCAGGGAGCGTAGAGATGTACATGTTGCCACAAAAAGGAGTGGTAATGGTTTTTATTAGTAATAACAAAGAAGGAAGACAGAAATTCAGTAGGAGTCCCAGAGGCAACAAGATTTACAATTATCTAATTTCTCCTGAATGAGATTTGATTTCACCAGCCAATCTTCTGAGCTGTTTGGAACAATTTTTAATTTATTTAAATTATATGTAAGTTTCTTCAACCCTCACAGATAATCTAAAAATACTTTAGACCATTCCTACATGACAAACAAACTGTATCCTGCAGCAGCATGCCCAACATGCTGAACATGCACATGCTTAGATTACTGTTGAGATGGACAGTAGAGCCACTCTATATGCCTAAAGCCTTGATTCTCCACTTCATTCAAGTAGTGCTAAAATAAAGTTGAAAGAAAAAGATTGCAGAAAGACAAAATGAATTTTTCTGATTCAGGATATGTTGCATAGGAACAGCTTTAATTAATGGCCTCAAACTCTTTAAGGTCTTTCTGCCTTGGCATTAGACAAGCTCCCACATCCATCGCATACCTTTCCATTTTGTTCTGCCCATGTGCTGCTATGTCTTCGACTGGGCCTCTGTTTCACTTTACACTGCAGAGAAGAGGTGGGGTAGCTGCAAAAAGAGCTAGATACATGGCTACAGTGTTTGTCAACAAAGGATTCCTCTTCACATATAGAATTCTCCATTAGCTGCCTCCAGATGATTTGATACCACTTTGCATTGTTGTTATGGTTCCAGGTGGTATTCATGGATTAAAGAACTCAGCCAAAAAATGTAACTGTCCTATACAGTAGTGAATTCCTCTTTTCTCCTTAATGCTCACTAACAGCATAGTGGGATGAGGGGTCATAATCTGATAGCAGCATAAAGAGTTTTTATTGTAGGACAACCTATACATTTGTAATCCACCAAGAGCATTCATAATGTTAAAGGTATGGGTCACCTGAACCACATAAGTTTTACCAGTGGCATTTTATATAATATATGGCAGGTAGTACACAAGAGTTTAGTTTCCAAAACTAAACTCAGTCTGTTTATAGAACTGGTCCAACTGCAGGCACCATTCTAGCCTTATGCACACAGACTGGCTTCCTCAGACCTTCTCCAAACTGTTCCCTATTGCCACTTATTCCTGTGTCTATGAAAGTTGCAATAAGCCAGTTCAATATAAGCCTTTTTGAAATATCAGGATGAGCTTTTCTCAGAAGGTCATCAGGAGACATGGCACAGGTAGCATGAAGAACAAAAGGATACATTTGCTAATTATGGAAGACTTTCAGCTGACCGATGAAAAGAATTCTTGCTTCCATGACTGGTGACCTCTTCAGCAGCCTCAGAATCCTATCAGCCACTATAGGGAAATGGTTTCTCTGGACTACAGCCAGCCTATTGTTATAGAGTGGACCCATTTAAATGGAGAAACATCAAGGTTAATGACTGTTAATGGTTTTTGTCATTGTTTGCCCCTCAGGTAGGTGCATCACTGCTTGAGTAGTCCACATCATGTTGGAGGCTACAATGCAAAAAATGAAGGGCACAGGCAGTTTACAATTATAATGTCAATTGCAAAACAGAATGAATTTTTCAGATTGATTTGGACATACACTAAACCAGGGGTTGGCAACATTTTTTGGCATCAGATTGGAATCACCCAGCTCAGGTCAAAGGTAAGCCAGTGCTAAACCCAGCCATTGGTAAAGTACCCAGCCACCCAGTCACAGCACAGCATAGCACAACATGGGCAAAGTCTAAGCCACTGAAGGCCAGATCCAATGGCTCTGCATTCTGTATCCAGCCTATGTATTGCCAAGCCCTGCACTAATTTATAGAATTGTGGAAAAATAGGGCTGAAAGGGGCACAGGACATCATCTGGTCCAACCCCCTACTCAAGGCAAGAGTATCTGTCTAAACCATCCTGTTTGTCTAATGTACATTTAAAACTTCCAGTGACAGATTCCATTGTCCCACACCACCTCTTTCATCTCTTTTCTTAGAGCAGAGGAGGGAAGTGTTTTAGAACCCATGCTGTTAAAGGGGTTGATTGTTAACTCTTTAAGTCATGTGCTCAAGAGATCTCAGGTAAAGGGTTACACTCCCCACTACAAAAGAAAGGAAAAACCCCCACAGTCTGTACCAATTTGACCATAGAATAAAATTCCTTCCTCACCCCAAATATGGTAATTAGTCATACCCTTAGCCTCTGGCTTTGGTCCCAGCAAGAGCATTGGCACACCCCAGTTGAAATTCTGGCATCTGGGGTGGCCAGGTGCTAAGGCACATGGTTGATGTCCCAAGGTTACAAGTTTGAAGCTACAGCAGAAGTGCTCATGATGCAGCCTGTCAGATTCCAACAAACCTGTGAATTCTGTTAAATACCTTGTCACAAGGATATAGGAAAGGAAGCTGAAGTCCCTGGCCTTGGCGGGAGCTAACGCCCAAGGCCTCTGAGGAAGGTTTAAAAACATCCTGACTTGTGTAACAGGAATGGGGTGTGGAAACAACCAGCAAAGCCCAGAAGCACGGGAAATACCCATAGTAGAACATAGACATAGCTATGCCTAGATCATTCCCAACCAGCAGCTGTCCAACCTCTCCTTAAACACCTCCAAAGATGAAGAGTCTACTACAACTTCCCTAGACAGTCTATCCCACTGCCTTGCTAATCTCACAGTGAAGAAGTTTTTTCTGGATATCCAATCTAAGCTTTCTTTACTGAAAACTTACAGCCATTGGTCATCTTCCTCCCTGCAGCAAGAAAGAAAAGGTGCTTTCCCTTTTCTTTATGGCAGCCCTTCGAGTGTCTGAAGGTTGCTATCATATCCCCTCTTAAGCACCATTTCTGTAAGCTAAACATTCCTAGCTACTTCAGCCTCTCCTCATATGACTTGCCATTTATCATCTTTGTCACCTGCCTCTGGACCCTCTCCAACTTCTCCACATCCTTTTTAAAATGTGGAGCCCAGACCTGCACATAGTACTCCAGTTGAGACCTAAATATCACCTCCCATGTCCTGCACTTAATGCTTCTATTGATGCAGCCCAAAACCACATTCAGTTTGTGTGTAGTTGCATCACGCTCATATTGAGTGAAAGACTCCAAAGTCCTTTTCCATAGTTCTGCCATCCAGACAGGTGCCAACCATTTTCATAGGTTCATAGGTTCATAGACATAGGGTCGGAAAGGACCTGAGCAGATCATCACGTCTGACTCCCTGCCCTGGGCAAGAATGAATACTGGGCTCATATGACCCCTGGTAAGTTTAAGCTCATATGACCCCCAGCTAGGTAATTATCAAGCTTCCTTTTAAAGACCCCTAAGGTAGGAGCCAGCACCACTTCCCTTGAAAGCTGGTTCCAGATCCTAGCCACCCTGACTGTGAAGTAGTGCCTCCTGATGTCTATCCTGAACCTACTCTCGATCAACTTGTGCTTTTTACAATCAACTTGCAATTGTACATTTGTGCTTTTGATTATGCCTCCCAAAATGTAGCACATTGCCTTTGTCTATGTTGAATGTCATCCTGTTAGCTCTAGCCCAACTTTTCAATCTATTCAGGTCCTCTCAATTGCGCTCACATCCTCCAACATGTTTACAATACTTCCCAATGTAATGTCCTCTGCAGACTTCCTCAAGAAGCTTGCTATGCCAACATCCAAACTGTTAATAAACACATTAAACAGCACCAGGTCCAGGACAGACCCCCTGTAGGACCCCACCCAAAACTTCCTGCCATTCTGACATAGGCCCATTAATAATTACCCTTTGCTTATGGCTATTGAGGCAGTTCTCTATCCATCTTGTAGTAGTTTTATCTAGCCCATCTTTCTCCAATTTGGTTATAAGAAGGTCATGATGGACATTGTAAAAAGCCTTGCTGAATTCCAAGTACACTATATCTACAGCATTCCCTTCATCCAGCCAATTAGTTATTTTGTCAAAGAAGGAGATCAAGGGTTTTTTTTAATAATTTGTTTTTCATAAATCCATGCTGATTGCTTGTGATCACCCTTTCCTCCTCCACATGCTTGCAAATGGCCTTCCGTAAGATATGCTTCAGTAACTTCCTAGGTATTGAGCTGAGGCTAACCAGTCTGTAGTATCCCGGGTCCTCTTTTTTGCCTTTTTAAAAAAGAAGCACTATATTGGCCATTTTCCAGTACTCTTGTCCCTGGCCTGTCTCCCACAGCTCCATAAAGATCATTGCCAAGGGCTCCGAGCTCTCCGCAGCCAGTTCCTTCAGTATCCTGGTACGAAGTTCATCTAACCCTGCTGACTTGAATTCATTCAGACCCAAAAAAAGCTTTCTGACCATCTCTTCTGTTATGTCCTCTCTTAGCTTGCCCCCTTCCTTATCCAGATAATCCTTATTAGGTGTCTGTCTGCAGTTTAATATTTTTGTGAAGACTGAGGCAAAGCAGCTGTTGAGTAGCTCTGTCTACTTTGTATCTTCAGTTAGGAGTTCCCCCTGGCTTGTTACCAGAGGACTCACAGCTTCCTTGGTCCTTCTTTTCTGGTTAACATATTTATAGATCCTCTTCTTGTTGTCCTCAACCTCCTTTGCCAGCTGCAGCTCATCCTTTATCTTTCCCTTTCTGATTTTGTCCCCACAGGTCCTTGCCTTTATCCTTCAATCTATCCTCCCATGACGCCATGCTTAATAACTCAAGTCAGATGAAATTGACCTTTTTGAAAAGTAGCATGCTAATTTTGTTCACCTCATGAATTCTATCATATTGTGAATGTTTCCTCCCAAATTATCTATCACCTTCACATCCTCCACTTATTTTTCTCTGTTGATCAGGACAAAATCCAAGACAGATGATCCCCTAATCGTATCCTCCAATTTCTACAACAGAAAGTTGTCCTCCAAACAAGTTAGAAACCAGCTTGACATTTTGTTTGGTTGCACTGTTCTTCCAGCAGATGTCCAGAAAATTGAAGTCTTCCATCAGTACCTTCCCATAGCTTTTGAAGAGATTTGTCACCTGCTTAAAGAGTGCCTCATCCACCTCCTCTTCCTGATTAGGTGACCTATAATAAATCCCAACCAGTATATCGGTGCTGCATCTTTTACCTTTCATCTTCACCCAAATGTATTCTGCTTTTCTGTCTTCTTCCTTCTGAATCAGGGAACAAGTATGTGTGCTTTTGACATACAAGGCAATACCACCACCTTTTCTACCAACCTTGTCCTGCAGAAACATAGTGTAACCCTCGATGTTGACATTCCAGTCATAAGCGCTTATCAGTCTTACCAGGTCTCTGTGATGCCATTCAGATGATAGTTCTTTTCACAGGCTGCAGCTTCCAGCTTATCTTGTTTATTCCCTATAAACAAGATAAGCTGGATATCATAATATCATATATCATAAAATCATTATATCATAAAATTGAGTGACTGGGTGTCAGGCTGTGGCCTTGATGCCAGGTTCCTGGCCTGTGTGGCACAGCTCCTCATCCCAGTCTGCCACCTCCCTATCAGAAGAGAAAAGAATTAGGAGATCCTGGATTGTGAACTCCTGGCCATCTGTGTAGCCTTCAGGAAATAGCAGCATTACCTAGATGTAGTGCAGCACAAGATACAGGTGTTCACAGACCACAAGAACTTAGCATACTTCCATAAGGCGAAAGGTCTCAATCAAAGGAAACTGCATTGGGCGCTGTTTTTCTCCAATCTCAACTTCCAAATTAACATACTAGCCCACGTCCAGAAATGGAAAAGCAGACATCCTATCCTGAAAGGCAGGATATAATACTGGCCCAGTGCAGGTGCCAGCAGAACCCAGCCCTATTCTGAAGCTGCAAAATGCCACTAGTGCCACACAACCAACAGACTTGCTAACCTTGCTCCAAGCTGCCACCCAAAAGAAAATCTTCCCTGAGGAGCAGACCACCCTCTATCAACAACCCCATCAGGTATGGAAAGATGTCATATTCCTTTTGAGATAGGATCTATGTACCTCCAGGTCTGGCCAGACTGACCGTGCTCTGTGTGAGCCATGACTCACTGTTAGCAGGTTTTCAGGAAACAGAGAAAACCAGCTGATTGGTTGCATGATACTTCTGGTGGCCATGCCTGCATGAGACAGTCCAAGACTTTGTCCACTCCTGCAACCTTTGCACTTGCACTAAAAGACCCATGCAGAGTGTGAGCTCCTCCAGACTCTTTCTGTTTGAATTTAACAGATACTCCATAATCCTGATAGTGATAGATCAGTTAACCAGAATGGCCCACTTTATCCCATGCACAGGTCTTCCCTCAACCAAAGACACTGCCCAATTATGGTTGGACCATGTGGTTCACCTCCATGGTCTCATGGACCATGTAAACTCTGACCTCAGGCCCCAGTTTGTTTCACAATTTTGGTGCGAAGCCCTGCACCTGTTGGGAGTTCATGCCCAGCCCTCATCCACATACCACTCACAAACCAAATGCCAAGCTAAGAGAACAAAGTAGATCATAGAGCAATACTTCTAGTGCTACCTCAGTTTCGAGCAGAACAACTGGTCCCGCTCGCAGAGTTCACCTACAACAAGTCAATGAATGCCTTGACTGCATAGACATCATTGTTTGCCAATTATGGGTTCCACCCCCAGCTATACCCTGCCCTACCCATCACTCTGATACCTGCAGTTATAGACTGGGTCCAACATGTGCAGGGGTCCAAAAGGAGCTAAAAGCCCATCTGGAAAAGACAAAGAAGCATACAAGTGATATGCGGACCAACATCAGCAGCAAGGACCTGCTTACTTAATAGGACAAAACGTATGGCTGTCAACAGGACACCTCTGTACCCACCAGCCCTCACAGAAACCAGATCATAGGTACTCAGGCCCCTTCTGTATTGCCCAACAAATTAATATGATCACCTTGGAATTGCAGCTTCCCCCAACACTGAAAATCCATCTGGTATTTCACACGTCCTTGTTTAAGCCCTACATGGGGAAACTTGCTTCCCCACTGATCTCAACCTCCTCCACCACCCATAATGGTTCACAGCCAAGAAGATGACTTAGTTAAGGGGATTCTGGACTCAAGGTGGAGATGACGAAAACTGCACTATCTAGTAGACTGGGAGGGTTATGGATCAGAGGAATACACATGAAAGCCTGTGGAAAACATCCACACCCCTGACCTAATGCAAAAATTCTGAGGACCAACTGGAAAAGCTGAAACCAAAGCCCCCTAGAAGGGGTCGGGGGCGGCTAAAAATCAGGCTACAGCCTAGAGCTTTGGCCTAGATGGTATAGCTGCTCAGTGCAGCCACAGATATTGCAGAGGCAGACAATTGAATCAGACTCAAAAAAGTATTATACAGAATCATGTAGGATAGGTCCATCAGTGAGATTTACCATATTTTCTCACATTCAATGTGCCCCCAGAATAAGATAAGCACCTTGTTTTGAAATGCAGAATGAAGAAAAAAAATATTTGTCCTTGTAAGTAACTGAGTAACAGGGGCTAGGGAGCCAAGCTTGCTCATTGCTCTGCTCCCTGTAGATAGCATGCAGACTTTACTTTTGCTTTTGCGCGGTGCAGAAAATGCCATTCCCATATTTCCTCACATATAACATACCCTCCAATTTCCTACAGCCAGTTTTTGGGAAAAAATGGTATGTGAAAGTAAGGTAAATCATAGTATGGCTAAAGCCTCCAAATTAGGACTTTCTAGGTCTCTACATGCTGGAAATTGTTGGGTGTCTCGTACTGTATAAATACTCTCCCCTATAGCATCCAATCTCTAACACTGTAAGAGACTGGATGCTGGGCTACATAAAGCTGTGGTCTGACCCAGTAAGTCCTCTCTTAGGTTCTTATGTAACACAAGTGTGAGCCATTTATGTGCATGAATTAAAGCTGATCAAGAATTGGCTGATACTCTTCCATCAGAAATGCAGGTTCATTGAAACTGAAACTTCTGGCAGAAACTTAAAGGTTTTGATGAAACCACTGGGATGTTTCCTTAGACAAACACCTTAGCAATTTGGAAAGATAAACGCCCATCTCAGAATAGCTAGTAATTCAGTGGCTTGAACTTTCACCTGAGATGTGAAGGGAGAAATCTCACTCTGGGTTTCATGAAAAAATTCACAAGGTGTCATTTTAATTCAGATGCAGAATGGAAACAAATGTCAAAGTTTCAAAATGCCCGTGAAACAGTGTTCTCGTCTTTCAAGCAGCACAAGTATGCAAGTTTTTTTTTTCTTTTTTCTTCTATTTCTTTACTCTAAAGTGGATGGTGAAAGCTTCTTTGCACCATGACAGTTTGGTCTTATTTTTTAAGTGCAGCAGTCAGGAACAAGAATGCAATGCTGCATCATTAAAAAAAACAAAAACTATATCATGGCATATCTGCTATAAATATAATGCATATGCACTCAAGATATGCTCAATTAAATAAGGGCTGTTAATCAACATAGACCAAAAATTATTCAAATGGAGAGCATGGAATGGAAAAACCGATTCCCCCATGTTCAGGGCACGTGGAGATTACATTTGGATCAATTTATATGCCAGATTTTGGAATTGGATTTTTTTGTTTCCTGATTACAAGAATAGATATTGTGCTTTCTATGTAATATTCTTGCCTCTTCTTGAATCACTTGCTTGGTCTTTCCAATTCTTTGAGCTGCACTTCTCCAAGATAGCATATGTGAATATGCCTGTGTGTGCATGTAGAACACCTAATAGCATATGTGGATTGCTGTGATACCTTTAGACCAGTTAGATTGTATATCTATTTTACCACCCATTTTATATGTGTGATTCTATGAAATTCCACAGCTCGCTAACCTTAACTCAAATATGCAGTCATTTAACCCAGTAGAAGGACACTTCATGCTTTTATTACATTCAAATTAATTTAGCATAAGCTCACATTTCATCAGCTGAAACCCAATATCTGACTCTCATCATTGGGACACCTACTGTCACCATCGAAGCAGTTTTAGGAGTTGTATGTGGTAAGAGTACCTCCTAGTTCCTTCTCATTATAGACTCCATCTGAAATCCCTTGCCTACCTTCATTCCCAGGTGTGGAGATCTGAAGTATGACTTTAAAGCTATTGGAAAAGATTTTTTTGTTGTTGTTAACAAGATCCTTTTCTCTAATATTTTTCCAAAGTGAACAATTATGAATTGTAATAACTGTATTCCAAGAAAGCTATATTCTGTCAAAATGGAGCACTCTCCCCCAGGGCCACATTAGGAGGTTTTTCTGTCTAGGAATGCAGATGTTCCAAGGCATGTTCTGAGTAATGTTTTTAATCGGCAGATATACAGATATTCAGAGTGCTTAGGCTAATTATGTAATAAGGGAATCACTCCTAAAATTTTATAAACGTTAATATAGACATTTAACTTCAATTTCTTTGAAAGTTGAACAGGAAATGAGAATTCTACTGGTACTAGTACCAAATGCTCATTTTTATACTGAGGTTTTAAAATGTAGGGTATTGCAGATCTAATGCTGTATTCAAGCTGCAAATTACTCTCTTTGGCATTGAAATATTGCTGCAATTAAACCTGCAGTAAAGTATTAGAAGGCAAAAAAAGAAGAAAAAATCCTTTGACTGCTTTTACACAAAACTCTGTGGATCTTCAGAGTACCAGAAATCTTTAAAGATGGACCATTGAATCCTAAGCTATCAGTTTCCATACATAGATACACACATTTCAATAGTTCTCACTATCTTTCATTTCTAACTATGATTTAAGTGGCTCCACATGAAAGCTAACACTGTGTGACCTATCTGAGGCAGCTTCTTTAATGCTGGTTGTAACGTACACCTCAGCCCTGTGCTTATTCATTTGTCTAGGTGTATGTCTCTGTTTCTACATTTATATAACCCAATGAACCATTCATTTCAATGAGAGTCTTGTTTCAGGTATTTGGTAAACAAGCCAAATTTGTTTTCAGTTAAAGTATCTGGGGAGGAAGGACAATTGGCAAACAACTTAGACCAAATACATGCACATACACACACTTTCTCTTTCCCCTGCCCTCTCCTTCTCCCTCCCTTTGACTCCCTTCCACTCCCTAAGTGCCCACATATGTTCCTGTGCAGGTGAGGAAAACTCTCACAGGAACTCAGTACCATCAGAAACCTAACTACCTTCCAAGTGCAAAACACACTTCTCCAATCTTGCCTCTTCTAACATAAACACACAGCAGCATGTAAATGTTAAGGAAAAAGCCCTCTCGAGACAAAATATTACACATTGCTCACACAATTCTCCCTCTGGATGAGAGAGAGAATGAACCACACATGACAGATGTTCGTCACATCGCTTAATGCACAACTGGAGGGCTCTCAGATAATACAGTGATGAGGGTGGAATAAGAACCTATATGGAACAAAACAGAGCACAGGAGGATTAATTCATCACTGGGAGCATTTGGCTATTTTAGTAAACCCCAGGAAACCCCATAATCTTCCACAGGAACATGTGTTGTTCAAAATGCAGAAAAAGAGGAGGGGAAAAAGACCAAAAACAAAATAAACAAGCAAGCAAAATAAACTAGTTTTCAATGTTGTAACTTGTCTTGCCTGGGCAGGGGTAAGTCCCTTTCCAGCATGTCAAAGGAGGTGCCGCTGGGCAAGTCCAATGTGATCCAAAGCAAATGGCTCTGCTGTGACAGAACGGTTGTGCCAACAGGAGGCAGCGAGGATCGAAGAGGGGGTGGGATTCCCAGTGATGCACTACTTCTTGAAGAGGCTGGCCAGCGCAAATGAGAGTCCTCTCTCTCCTCCAGCTGTACCAGCTTGGACGGGGAGGGATAGTGACAAATGGAATACCAAGAGCACGGTCCACAGACACAGAGGAAGTGGTGCTGTCCCAGGAAGTATTCACTGACCCACTCCCATTCCTTGTATTTCTAGTACCAGCCCACTTCCAATTCCTTTTCTTACAAATTTCTGAAAACTCCCTGTAAGGAACTGCTCAACTCTCAATGAAGCCAACGCTTAATGTTTCTGAAAGGCAAACCATGGGAATTATGGATTAAGTGGTCTCATGTTAAAACCTTATTTTTTAAAATCTTGCTTAACAAATGTTTTATGCTGCTACTTGTGATTGCATGACATGGGAAAGATGCATGAAAATCAACAAGGATGGAAAACCCATAGCAAAGATTCAAGTCTTAGATATCCCTAGCAAAGGTTTGAGCCATGAGACCATAACCACCATCACAGCCTCCATGGTTTAGGACAACTTTTTCAAGCTAAAAGCATCCCTTGATAGGCTCAAGGCACCCCTTGGAAAATACCAGCTCTTAGTTTTCACTTGTTTTTGTACTACAAACAAATAATAGAGCACGTCTCCTGATGCTAAGAACTCAGAAAGACCACAACAGGTCAGACGCTAAGAATTCCTATTTGAAATCTCTGGATTTATCTTGGCTAGGGACAGAAGTTACACATACACTGGTTTACATGATCAGAAACTGGCTAAAACTGTAACAGAACAGAAGCTCAGTGTATGTAAACCAGTTTCAAAATAGCTGAAACTGGTTTAAGATAAACCTGGTTGAATGTAGTATCACACTTCACTGATTTGGGTCAAACCAGTTTATGAAATTTCTGTCCCAGACCCCTTCCTGGTTGACATTAAATCAGAGTCCCCCAGCATCCCAGCATGTTTTCCAGCCCTGGGCCAGTCTGTCTGCTCCAGCGAGCTGGGCTGGCCCCACCCCTCTGCTCCCTTGCTGGAGCAGTAAGGGCTGACTGACAAGGGAGTAGGTGGGGAGGGGCAAGCCCGGCTGGGGATGCAGCCCAATCTATAGGTGGGGGCTAAGGGTGACTGTCCCCCCCTCCACCAGACAAACCCAAGCTGGGGTCTGGGGCCAGGGTGGGGGGTTAAACAGCCCCTCCTCAAACTTACTGCTGGCTGCAACTGTGAACTATAAATCCCATAGGCACCTGGAAGCTTCTGGCCTGAGCCACTGCAGGCTTGTGGCTGCATTTCCTGAATCAAAGGTAAATGTCTGTTCCCTTCTGTTTCAATTATTCTCTGCAGTTTAGACTAACTTGCAAAGACTGAATTAATTCAGCCTCAGACTTTTTGTCTGTCTGTACCATGTGAATCATGTTTGCGTGCCTAACTGCACCGACATTGTGTGGCACTTCGTGGTACCTTCGAAAGGATCTCAAGGCACCCCAGGTTGCTGCATCACCCTGGTTGAGAATCACGACCTAGATGATTAGTTATGTCTACACTGCAGTCCAAGGTGTGATTGTGGTATATAAACAAAGCTAATTCACCTATGTTAAAGTAGCTGACTGAGTAATTATGCAGGGTCCAAAGTAAAATTTTATATTTATATGCCAACCAGGTTGCCATTACATCTCCTTGAACTTCTGCACAACTGCACTAAACTTTATTTTTCAAAGCACAGGAAATATGAAAATAAGATCCTGGTCTCCCTCAAGGGTGGGGCATTTCTAAGTGTAGTGGCTGCCCTTATAAAATGACCTCGGTATCATCATGCAGCATGCTACAGTACTAGCATGGATTGTTAATTTAACTTTTAGTAATTTCTCCTCAGCTGTTAGCAGTATTTTTTCCTGTGGTTACCATCCCTTGATGGATGTTAAACTATTCTCTGCTCCCTATTGGTTCTTGTGACACTACAGTTTGTAACTGTGATAGCTGAAATACAAATACAAGTGGGTATGTACTTTTATCAGGTACAATATCATTGTATTTATCAGGTAGGACTCTATTGTGGCGTTATAGCTAGAGCCTTGGGTTGCATCAGGAGCACTGGGAGCTCCCAGATGTGCAGGCAAGCTAACTCCTGCAGGGTGATGATGTTAAGGGACTGTCATTATGACCAACTCCTGCATGGAACACAAATGGATTAATATCCTTTGCACTCTTAATTTCACGGTGTTCTCACACTGTGACCATTCCTATTGGATCCGTGAGCACTGATGGCCAGATTCTCCATTGCCCTGAGCTTTGCATACTCAAACCACTGTTAAATCAGAAGGTTGGAGCTTTGCATTACTTTTCACTACTACAAGTGACTGCTCCACAGGCAAGGAAGAGAGCACCTGGTCATGGGGCTGTTTTCAGAATAATGGCTATGTAGTGATGGATCCAAGCAATCCAGCATTTATTGCATCTCAACATATTAAGCATTTGTCATTATTCCTGTCTATAGATTTTTACCAACACAGCAAGAGAGGCTAGACTACAGAATGCAAAATTCAGTTTCAGGGGAAAATGTACCCACTGAGGTTTGCTGTTTCAGGTCCTGCACTATTACTTTTATTGAATCCCTGATCACCCCAAAAAGAGCCCCACTACATAGTGCCTTGCATGGGTAGTCTTCTGAAGATCTGCACCCTAACAAGGATGGAGTCTCCTCCAAGCTCCCAGAGAGAAGTTCCATCTTTCACTGCTTCAAAGGACAGTCTTCCTGGATCCACTGCTGTTCCTGAATAAACTGGGTGACTGTGCTGGCCTGAATGTCTTTTACTGTCTTACACTGTCCGAGGAATTTTGACCTCAACTCTGTGAGGAACTTGACTCAGTTTTCAATGGCACTGGCTGTCCCAGCCTCGACAAGTCCTGTGTACTCTTCATGGACCAAACAAGCCAATGATCTGAGATTTACCAAGGTCCTTGTACCAAAACAGTTGAGTTCCTACTCAGTGGAGGCTTTTTGGTTCATGGACTTTTTTGTATTGAGAAATCAGGTTCTACCTTTTAAAAATGTAGAATAGTAACAATTTACACAGTGCCTTTCAGCTGAGGATCTCATGGTTTTCCAAACATCAGGTAAGACTCATTGCATCCTGAAGAGACAGATAAGTATTTTAATCCCTATTTTACAGATTAGTAGATAAATTAAACCACCATGGTTAAGTAACTCAGCTAAGGTTACAAAGTCAGTCAGTCTATCACAGCCAGAAACAGAAGCCAGGAGTCTTTGATTTTATTCTTCTAGGATAGCCAGCACTCAAGCCAGATTTGCTTAAATTTGGCCAACAGTATTGTGAAAGACATTGTATATAGGTCCAAGCAGAGATTTAGGTTTACAGTAGGAATGTTTTATCTCTGTGTGACATTATTAGATACTGTCTTTTATTATTTCATCAATAAGGCAAACAGTGCAGTCTTCTTAAATTATTGTCCATATGTAGCAGTGGCAGCAAACACCAATACGGGAGTTGCACTTACTAAAATTGCAATTCATCAGAACCTAATGAAAATCATATTATATTTCTTGACTATGAAACAGAGTAAAAGGACAAAATTTGTTCAGGTTTACATCCTCAGGCAAGTTCTCCTACACAATTCTAGATCGCTGTTCCATGTCTACCTCACTAAATTAGCATGAAATGCCACAAACTTCAAACGACAGTGTCAATTGTCTTTAGCTCTTTCTTTTATCAACAAGTAAGTCTTTATAGATTTCATATGTTGGCAAAGCCAAAGGCATGGTCAGTGTAGAAATGCTTACAGATGGCAGAATTCATGTCTTTTAAAAAAAGAATCAAAGGAAGGCTAAGAATATACAAACCCTGGTGGTTAATACATGTAGGTAAACAAATAAACTAACATGTTGCTTATAACATATGACTGAATGTATCGGTATGACTGATTGACTGTATACCATCAGCCTTTTTTTGTTTTGAAACAGTCCATTTAAGGGCCACCTCAGAGAAGCACTCACTAGATAAGGGCCTGTCAATATTCTTGCTATCAACTCCAGTTTTTAGGGATTTATAACTTGTTGGTAAAACTGTTCTAAGGTGAAACTTGGCAGGCAAATTCTCAGCCTGACAGTGGTGTTTTTATTACATTATTTTAAAATGAAATGGCTTTTTTTAACCAAAGGAAGGTGCAAGATGCATCTAAGTGAACTAGTTTCACGAGTTTTTCTTTGGCTGCTATAACTCAGCACAAAGACGATTTGTTTTTTCTAAAATTTTGTGTGTATGAATTAAGGAAAATGTGCTGGACAGACAGCACTAGAGACTAGAGTCCTCTGCACACAAAAGAAGTACAGAACAGGTAGTATCTGGGCAAATTTTGAAGGCCCACTCCAGCAATGCTGAGGATGCTGCTGATCATAAAAAGTGAAATGATATGGTTTTAAAAAATCCATTTAATTTATGCAAATAAAATCAAATTGAACTCACATGTAACTGTGCAGTACAGCAGGTTTTTTTAAGATGCCTCTGAACAAAGTACATAGGAGTTTATTAAGAAAGAGTAGGGACAGACAGAGATAGACAGAAAAGAGGCGCAAGAGCAACATCGAAGACTAATTACAACCAAGGTACAAGCACCTACACCAGTGAAGCACTTTAATGCAATTCCTAAGAAAGGGATGGTGTATGAAGCCAGGCTTATCAGGATGAGACTCAGGGAGAGTCATTCCACCACTGTTATAAGGATTGCAACAATCTTAATCTATTATTTTACAACATGAGAGCCATTTTATAAACTACTAAAAGTAATCTTCATTCATAATTATTTTGAATAGTTATTAGTAACTAATAATAATAATAGTAATGGTCTTGAATTCTTATCTCAGCAGCAATTTCAGCTGCCTAATTTTTCAAAAGTGGCCAATAATTCTGGATGCTTCTTTTCCTAAGTGACTTACAGCGCCTTAACCTGATTTTTCCAGGTCAGGGTTCAGCACTTTCTCAAAATCAACAGTTGACTCAAGTTGGACACAGAAATTAAGGCCCCCACAATCATGAATCTCTTCTGAAAATAAGGGTCAAATGGTGGCTCCAATGCAAAGTAGGCATCTAACTCTAGGAAGACAAAGGTTGGGATGATGGTGATGAAAGAAAAGAACCTTTTTGACAAATAATGATGATGAAATATTTGGTATGTTTGAAATGAAAGTTACAGAAGAAAAGAAACACTTTATGTCAGTTTCTTCTGGTTCTACTGTACGAGAATAGATGCATCACATACGTGAGCTTTTTGTGAACTAAGCTGACGCTCATGTTTTACAAAAGTCCTCAACTGGAAACTACTAAGGAGATATGCTCAACTGGGACATTCACTAGTCTTGTTCTGATCCTGTCATCAATCAAAACCAGAGCAAAAGAGACATAGCCAATGGCTATTCACTGTCTGCTAGAACCCTGTCTCTTAATTATATACATAAGAAACATGCCTTGTAAAAAAACCTCAGAAAATGCAAAAGTGGGGGGCGGGGTATGCATGAACCCTGCTTGACACTCTATTGCAATCAGGTCATGTCTATGTGGCACTTCATTATGACATGTAGACCTGCGTCAGATTGTTGGCTGTTTTCAAGGTCTTATTCTAACCACAATGACCTTTCTCTGTTGTTCTGCCTTTCTGTCTGCAATGGGATAACTTTTGAATGCCATCTCCAATCAAATTCCTAAATTCCTAGCTTTTGAAGGCAAAATCTCATTGTATTAGATTAAATCTTAATGGAGCCACAATGAAGACCCATGGAGACCCATGTATCTGGGTAGCAGATCAAGAAACTTCAACAAGGCTGAAACAATTGGTGACAGATAGGGGGGACAAGGCTGAACTCCTCAACGAGTTCTTTGCCTCAGTGTTCCTAAGTGAGGGGCACGACAAGTCTCTCACTGGGGTTGTAGAGAGGCAGCAGCAAGGCGCCAGACTTCCATACGTAGATCCTGAGGTGGTGCAGAGTCACTTGGAAGAACTGGATGCCTTTAAGTCGGCAGGCCCAGATGGGCTCCATCCGAGGGTGCTGAAGGCACTGGCCGACATCATTGCAGAGCCACTGGCGGGAATATTCGAATGCTCGTGGCGCACGGGCCAAGTCCCAGAAGACTGGAAAAGGGCTAACGTGGTCCCCATTTTCAAAAAGGGGAGGAAGGAGGACCCGGGCAACTATAGGCCAGTCAGTCTCACCTCCATCCTTGGTAAAGTCTTTGAAAAAATTATCAAGGCTCACATTTGTGAGAGCCCAGCAGGGCAAATTATGCTGAGGGGAAACCAGCATGGGTTTATGGCGGGCAGATCATGCCAGACCAACCTAGTCTCTTTCTATGACCAGGTTATGAAACGCCTGGACACAGGAGGAGGGGTGGATGTTGTATACTTAGACTTCAGGAAGGCCTTTGATACGGTATCCCACCCCATACTGGTGAACAAGTTAAGAGGCTGTGATGTGGATGACTGCACAGTCCGGTGGGTGGCGAATTGGCTAGAGGGTCGCACCCAAAGAGTCGTGGTAGATGAGTCGGTCTTGACCTGGAAAGGTGTGGGCAGTGGGGTCCCGCAGGGCTCAGTCCCTGGACCGATACTCTTTAATGTCTTCATCAGCGACTTGGACAAAGGAGTGAAATGTACTCTGTCCAAGTTTGCAGATGACACAAAGCTATGGGGAGAAGTGGACACGCCGGAGGGCAGGGAACAGCTGCAGGCAGACCTGGATAGGTTGCACAAGTGGGCAGAAAACAACAGGATGCAGTTCAACAAGGAGAAATGCAAAGTGCTGCACCTAGGGAGGAAAAATGTCCAGCACACCTACAGCCTAGGAAATGACCTGCTGGGTGGCACGGAAGTGGAAAGGGATCTTGGAGTCCTAGTGGACTCCAAGATGAACATGAGTCGGCAGTGTGACGAAGCCATCAGAAAAGCCAATGGCACTTTATCGTGCATCAGCAGATGAATGATGAATAGGTCCAAGGAGGTGATACTTCCCCTCTATAGGGCGTTGGTCAGACCGCAGTTGGAGTACTGCGTGCAATTCTGGGCGCCACACTTCAAGAAGGATGCGGATAACCTGGAGAGGGTCCAGAGAAGGGCAACTCGTATGGTCAAGGGCCTGCAGACCAAGCCCTACGAGGAGAGACTAGAGAAACTGGACCTTTTCAGCCTCCGCAAGAGAAGGTTGAGAGGCGACCTTGTGGCTGCCTTTAAGTTCATCACGGGGGCACAGAAGGGAATTGATGAGGATTTATTCACCAAGGCGCCCCCGGGGGTTACAAGAAACAATGGCCACAAGCTAGCAGAGAGCAGATTTAGACTGGACATTAGGAAGAACTTCTTCACAGTTCGAGTGGCCAAGGTCTGGAACGGGCTCCCAAGGGAGGTGGTGCTCTCCCCTACCCTGGGGGTCTTCAAGAGGAGGTTAGACGAGCATCTAGCTGGGGTCATCTAGACCCAGCACTCTTTCCTGCTTATGCAGGGGGTCGGACTTGATGATCTATTGAGGTCCCTTCCGACCCTAACATCTATGAATCTATGAATCAAGCTCTGTAACCAAGGAAACACTTGATCAAACACTTGATGGCAGCCATTAACATCTTCCAGCGTAACACAACTCCTCCCCTGTTTCTCAGCTTTGCCCATCCTCCCCAGTAGGGGTGTACGAAGCTTCGGTCACTGATTTGATTCAGAAAAGATTCGGCCCAATTTGAAGGCCAAATCACCAAATCCAAATTGAATCAGGAAACCAAAAAAACCCTCCAAATTGATTTGAAAAAGATTCAGAGATTCTAAAGACAGTCTTTCGGGGAAGAAAAACTGAGAAGAGGGAATGGGGGAAGACTGACATCTGTAGCTGGCCAGTGGCTGTGATCTTTTCTTGAGTCTCCTTCCAATCACAGTGCTCTGGGGGAGGGATGTAGAAACAGCACATAAGCTTCTATCTGCAGTCTTTCTGTCCCTTTTGTGAGCTGTTTCTGCCTGAGCAAAAGAGGGGCAGGTGGCTGGCCCAGAAACAGGTGGGCAGGCAGAGATCTAACCAGCACCGGGAAAGTCCCCTGTTACAGGCTATCATCCCTGCTGTTTTCATCCTGCTCTGCTTTAAAACACAGAAGTGACATGAGTTTTGCTTTCAAGAACTTGAGGTGCAGTTTCCCAGAAACCCCTGATCCTATCTCCTTGAAACTTTGCAGGCTTCACACCCTCAGAAGGGGCTATCTGTTTTCATCCAAATCTGACAAAAATGACAAGGTTATAGGTATTTCAGTGATTCCCCTTTATAGTCTATGGCCAAATTGCCGAATCTCTCTGAATGAGCACCGGATCTTCTGAAGCCAATTCAGGACAGTGCCCCAAATCACTGTCCTCCGAATCAGCCAAATCTGAATCGAGTGCTTCCCTATTCACACAGGCCTACTCCCAATGCATAATAAAAATGCTAACACTCTAAAAGACTTAAATCCATGACACAACTAAAAGGAAATGAGAGTGGGGAGCCATTAAAAAAGCCTGGCATGCAGTGTGGAGAAGAATATGGTGGAGCTGCTGGTGTTTGACAGGGGTTAATGAAGAGCTTACAGAGCCCCTGCCATAGTGGAAAAGGGGGATAAAAGGTACATAGAGTTCTTGGCTGGTAGAGTATGGCAAATTGGAAATAATGATGCGGAGGAGGAGAATATGGGGACACAAAGAGATCTTGCCATAGTATAGAAGTAGGGAGTAGGTGACACTGATTGCCCCTGACACGGACTGAAGAAACACAAAACTGCAGAACAACAGGTAGACCTTTGCATGGAAGAGGTGCAGGAAATACTTCAAATAGAGTAGGATAGGGGTGGTACTCAGAAAGTTTGTTGTAGGGAGGAGTGAACGGATTCCCTGATGTGTGCAATGAGTTCAGCCTACAAAACCTACAGGTTGTGTATGTGATATGTTCATTTATTATGGCACTGCTGGAGTAATGATGTAAAACTTAAAAAAATAGCCAATGAACCTGCAAAATTTTGCTCTAATCTTGTTTTCAAACATTATAATCTACAGATTTTATCTACTTTGACAGAAAAGCACCCAAATAAGAAACCTTGTCAAATTTTAGGAGACAGCTTGTGACACTCTTATTATCAGTTCTTTTTATTGTGATAGTGCCTGGGGACCAGACTACAGAAGTAACACTTTTATAGCATATGGAGTAATACTGAAGTAGAACTGATGTGCATAAGAAGATAATCTGGCTCAGTGAACCTAATCCTCCCTCTCACTTAAACCAGGATAAATCAGGAGTTATTCCACTGAAGTCAACAAATTTTGGCAGGTATAAAAAAAAGTTGGAATAAGGTGAGAATCAGGACCTTCATTTAAGAAGAAATAGCACCATCTTACTTATTTGTTGCTAAAGAAATTCTCTACTATTTGCACTTATATACTGTATTGCCCACACATGCCAAAAATGTAGCTTGCAAGTTTTCAGAGACTTGGTCTGATGTGCATGAGGTAAGAGTTTTCTGCAACAATAAAATGCACTAAAATGTCTACTGCATTAAGTACTGAAACAAAATGAATTGTCTTTCAAAAGCCACACAGGAGCCATGTTATCTAGGTTAATAGGTTAAGACATGTTGATTCCCTGCCCACCTGTATTCAGCATGGTTTAACTGTTTTATTTTTATCATATGTGAGCAGTCAGAGTAAAAACCTCCTTTCCTTCATTTCAAATGGCATTTCTCCAAGATGATGATACATCAAAATGAGTATTTGCCCAATTCAGAATTGTGTTTTCTTGCATGGTAGCAGAATGCAGTATAATAGATCCTCACTACGGTACTTCTCTGCTAACAAGCAGACTTCATAGCAAAGGAAACTGAAACCATGCACTTTCTAGTGCCGCTGAAGTATATTTCCCCTCTCTCCACTCTCTTTACTATTTATGTCGATTATCCTCCCTTTTTGAGTGCATAATTTCTTCAGACATTAATAGGAGCTCTGTTCATGTAAGTCGTGAGGGTAATCAGACCTTAAACAAGCTCTTACTTTTTCAGCCAAATCCCTTGGTTCAACAAAAACTGCATTCCATTTCAACATGTTAAAATATTCTTTATTATCTCACAATACTCTGTTCCATAAGAATACTATATTCTATAAAGAGTTCTACAGTTTACCATTATTATTCTGCTGTAATATACAGAAGGATCTTTTGCATACACATGATATTAAGTTATATGCTGCATAAATATATATTGATCAAAGAAAGATATAGCAGAAATCATACTGTGGCAAATGTACATGATAATGTAAACCACCTCTCAAACATATGCACAATTGCACACACATACACACAAACACACACACAAGTAGTCCTATTGACTTTATTGATTTTGATTTTAAAAAAGAAACTTGTTTAAGTTAGGGCTGTCAATTAATCACAGTTAAGATGCACGATTAACGCATTAATCGGGTCTTGCGTTAATTTTTTTAACGCGTTAATTGCGTGCATGGTTTTGGAGCCTGTGCCCAGGCTCTGCTCCACCACCTCTGGGCCACCCAGTGGGGCAGCGGTGTCAGCACAGAGGACCACAGGGCAGCCCAAGCATGGGCTCTGGGTGGCTGCAACAGGAGCAGGGTGCAGGGTGCATGCACACAGACACACACAAACAGCCTACACACTGTGTGTAGAGCAGCGCCACAGTGGTAAGTCTGTGAAGGCGGAGGAGAGGGGTGAAGGAAAGGGAAGGGGTAGGGGGGCAGATTGAGGCCCCCATGGAGAAGGAGGGAGTGGAACAGGAGCAGGGGCTGGGTGAATGGGGCCCTGGGGCCAGGACATGTCATGAGATGGAGCCATAGGCAGCTCATCCAGGGGTGCTGGGGGGGTGTGGCTCCCCACCACTGTGTGCACCCCTAAGGGAGGAATGGAGGGCATGTGCCCCCCAGATTTGTCGATGGGATGAGGGTGGGCTGCCCACTGCGGGCTGAGACTCTGCACCCTGCTGCCTTTGCCCCAGGACCTGCATTGGTCATGCCATATGTCCCCTGCTTGCCCTGCCATGGGAGGCACAACATGGCATTGCGTGGCTCCTAAGGCAAAGGCATTGGGGCACAGAGCCCCAGCTAGCAGTGGGCAGCCTGCCCATACACAACTCTGGGGAGCACATGCCTCCCCCAGAGGTGCACGCAGCGGCAGGGAGCACCCCACACACACATGCACCCCTGAACAAGCCTCCCACAGCTCTTTCCCTTGTCCCACCCCCACCCTGCCCCAGCCCCACTCCTTCCCTCACTGTGGGGGCCTTGATCTGTCCCCACTTCTTCCCTCTCCCCCCACCATTCCCCCTCCACAGACTTACCTGCTCGTCGCTCTGTGTGTATGTGTGTGTGTGTGTGTGTGTGTGTGTGTGTGTGTGTGTGTGTGCCCCTCACTCCCAAGCCACGCCCCCCCCAGCCCTGCTGCTGCCTTCACCCCTGACCCACAGTTCCCTGCATCCTGCCAGGTCATGTGGGGACCGCCCCCCCCCCCAGGCTCCAAATCCCACACGCATACCCATAGCCTCCCACACTTTCACAAATTCCCCACCACAAACCCCACCCCAACCATACAAAGTACCTGCATAATTTTGAGTTCTCTGCACATGGTTTTGAATATTTAGCTGTGATTAAAATGGCAATTAATTGTGACTATTTTTTTTAATTGTGCAACTAATCACGATCAAATGTTTTCATTGTCTGACAGCCCTAGTTTAAATATAAAGTGATTTCAGTGCAACTATTTGTGTCACTGCCTAGGTGAAATTTACTGAACTGGACTCTCTGTTTTCACCTTTAACTTTTCAGACCTAAATGATCAGAAGCCCACCTGCACATGAGATCATATTTCCCAACACATGGCAGATGATACTAGTTCATGTGATCAATCTGGAATTGGAATTGGAATTTGAGACAAGGAAGCAGGAGATCTTGATTCTATTCCTAGCCAATTTCTCCATCAGTAAAATAGAAACAATATTACCCACCCACTTACATACATGGGTGTTGTGAGTCATAATATATTACTGCTTGTTGATGCTTTGAGTTTATCTAATGGAAGCCACCATAACAGTTCAAAGAATTGGCACTGAGCAAAATAGTGGTGCTCAGCACTTCTATAGCCAGGAGTCCCCTCAAGTTTTATTAAACTTTTGCCTAAGTAAGAAACAAGAGTTGACTTTTTTATTCAAAGTAGACCATGCAAAATGCTATTTGCAAAGTGTTTAAAATCAAAATGTACACTCTTACAGCTTTACAGGTCTCCTAGGAAAATGGAGGGGTCCCTGCAAAGGGATTTTTCATTAACAAGGACTAAGTACAGATAGTCACAAAGTCTGAGGCAGAATCAATCCAATCTGTGCAGGTGTCTCTAAGCTGCATCAATTGGATCAGGAGCCAACGGAACATGTATTTGCCCTTCGTTGGGGGTGGGTGAACATATATTTGCCCTTGCACTAGCCAAGGACAGAAAGTGGGCAGTGTTCCCGCATGCTTCCCCACATACCATAGATTGCTGAGGGCAGCCAAGCACAGCCATGCAAAGGCCATCCCTGATTGGCTACCAACACATGCCCCAATCCTCCACTGTCAGCCAAGGAGACAGGGAGAGCCAACACAGAATCTCTCCCCAGCCCCACCTGACAGGCACAGGCAGGATGCAGGGCTGGGGAGCAGAGGTTTTGCTTTCAGCTCCGTGACAGCCTTGAGGCAGGACAGGAAGGGGAGGGGAGGGATAGGACAGGGCAGGGCTGGCCCAGTGCTCAGCTGGAGTAGACAAGCACCAGCCAAGGCTAGCCCACCCACCTGCAAGGGGAGGCCAGCAGGGGAGCCACAAAGGCTTTTGGGATAGCAGGGGACTGTGACCTAACTTGAGTCAGGGGCAGGATCTAGGACAGAAGTTTGATTGAATGGTATAACTTAAACCAATTAAATCTGATACTACATTCATCCTGCTCTATCGTGGACAAGGTTCTGCCATTTTTAAACCAGCCAATGTGCACTGAACTTCTGTTTTGTTACAGGTTTAGACTGGTTTCCAGCACCCTAAACCAAAAATAGTGTCATGTCTGCACCTGGCCAAGGACTTCTGTCCAATGTTTCATAGTGAATTATTGGGTTGGGTTAGGGGTTGCTTTTCTGCCACATGAAAGTACTGTAGAAGTTCTGCTTGATTGAGTCTTCATATGTTTTGAGGTTATGTTCAAGGGGATCATGAGAAGACTTATTTTCTCAAGGCTATGTGAGAGACAGGGCACAGAACAGAGTGGTGTTGCAAGCTGACTATCTACCACAGATAATAGAATCAAGCATTAAACAGAAGCAATATAGGCAGATGTACTTTTGATCCTGTACCAATGGCCCAACCACATTTCCATTAACATGGGTCTAGCCTTTCCTCCTCCATTACCAGCACAGTCACAGAGTATCTGCCTATTTAAGAACTTCCAATACCCCTCACCAACAGTCAGAAGTCACTGTGACTAGCATTCATCACATAGTCCAGCACTGTAGGAAGTGTGCTGCTGAAGGCAAACAAATGCTGCTGGCCTAAGATAGTGCAAGCTACCAGTTTTTTCTCCCATAAAATGTCAGAAGGTAGGGCTATAATCACCACACAAGCTTTTAGGTAAAATACAAATTGGGTAGGAGGAGCAAATATCTAGTGAAGCCCTCCATTACCTTGGATTGCTTAGAGAATCCAAGGTAGTGGATTCAGTTCATTGAGACACTTAACTGAACCAAAGTTAATAGCTTTAGAGTTTCCACTTTCAATAGTCTGGCTAAAGGTCAGGTGGCTAGTTTCTATGTACAGTTAAGTGTTTTGAGAAAGTTAGTTCACAGGATGTTTTCATATAATTTTGCTGTGGTAAGATGCTGGTGTGTTGCATGCTTTTATATGCATTTTACATTGGGAAGTTGGTTTTTGGACTTCTTTTTTGTAGTAACTCTGGGTTGCTGTATGTTCTCTTACATTTTGCTGTAAGTGTCCTTCTAATTCTAGAAGCAGGACTGGAAGTCTTCAAACTGTAAGTAGAGGAAATTATTTTAGTTTGAGAGTTGTGCTTGACAGGGAAGTCTTGGCAAATGTAAAATAAGCTCTCTTCCCATGTCTTGTGAATTGAGAACCCTGCTATTGCATCTGGGTTTTATATAAACGAGTAACAACTGTATTTGGCTGGCGTGATTCTTATGAGTGAGTTGGTACACCTCCATTTTTCTGTTTATCTCCCTTTATTTCCATATTTATACGTTAAATGCATAGTATGCCACAAAAACTTAGTTTATCGTATGAAACATCTGTGATACCTGATGTGGAGAAAGTAGGTTTATCAGCTGCTGCTCTTGCAGTATTATTTTTATTGGCAATATTATTTTATGAAGCTTTCTTTTGCTAATCTTCAGTCCCATAACTCTGTGATGAGTTCACAGCCTGCACAGACCACAGCCAGCAATATTCTAGTTAGATGTTAAAACCGTGGGAAGAGTTTCCAACTGGAACCTAGCCATGAAGCATATCTACCGCTAACCTTTCACAATAGGTGCACACACCTGATAACATTTGGAATTTATATCCCACATCTGTTGGCAGAGCTCAGGGACAGGATAGGTTCACTTCTTCATGAATATTTGAGGTATTTCTATATAGTCATAGTGACTTAGATCCATTGCTAGCACTTTCCCATTCTCTGTATATTTCCTCTGGTTTGTTCCTCTGCTAGGGTACCCAAGCCTTTGACAATTTGACTCCTTCTATACCACAAGCATTAGCTGTTGTAGTCTTCTCCATTCTACTGATTTTTCTGTTCTCTACCATCCCTCAACTGTTCTAATAGCCACTATCCCAAAAGCAAATGTTATATAAACAGAACTTTTTGTTTCTAGATCCAGCTGCCCCCAAACTTGGGAAAGTTCAGATTCAAAAACAAATTTTGCAACTGACCTCTAATTCCATACAACCCTCAATGGAAATGAACTCCCCAGTGTCAGGGAGATTTTGGATTTGAAACAGGAAACATCTACATGCAGCCTTTAGCTCAGAGGTGGGCAAAGTATGGCCCAAAGCCAGATGCAGCCCACTACTTGATTGTGTCCAGCCTGTGGGCAGGTGGTCACCAACTCATGGGATTTGTCCATGTGGTGCCAGGCAGGCAGGCAGGATAGCTTCCATTGATATCAGTGGGACCAGATGAGATCCATCCAAGGGTGCTGAAAGAATTAGCCAGTGTCATAGCAGAGCCACTGCCATGACTGTTTGAGCACTTGTGGCGCTCAGGTGAGGTTCCACAGGACTGGAAAAAGGCCACTGTGGTCCCTATTTTCAAGAAGGGGAGGAAGGAGGATCTGGGTAACTATAGACTGGTTAATTTCACCTCTATCCTTGGGAATGCTCTTGAAAAAATTATCAAGAATCACATTTGTAGGAGTCCAGCAGGTAATATAATGCTGAAAGACAACCAGCATGCATCCATAGCAGGTTGATCCTGCCTGACTAACCTTGTTTCTTTCTATGACCAGGTCAGTAAAAGCTTAGATACAGGAGTTGAGGTAGATGTCATCTACTTGGACTTTAAGAAGGCCTTCAACACAGTATCCCATCCTTTTCTTATAAACAAATTAAACGACTGTGCCATAGATGATTACACAGTCATGTGGGTGGCAAACTGGCTTAAGGGTCGTACCCAGAGAGTGGTGGTGGACAGGTCAGTATCGACCTCAAAAGATGTGGGCAGCGGGGTCCCCCAAGACTTGGTCCTAGAGCCGGTACTGTTCAATATCTTCATCAGCGACCTGGATGAGGGTGTGGAAAGCACTCTGTCCAAAGATAGCATGTGTAGATATAAAAGACAAAAAAAAAAAAAAAAATCAAACCCTACCAAAACAAGGTGTTCCACCCCACATCCTTTTCTGTGAGAAGGTGATGAGACAACAACTACATATAACAGGTGTCATGAAAGCAACTCATATACTAACTACTGTTACGAGCTCAGTATAAGTACTACTAATTGCCCATCAAGAATGATAGATTTCAGGGGGTGTTTACATAGCCCCGCCTTGCCCACCACTCACCCTTTGGGGCTGGCCATATAAAGACTCCCTCTGCCGCTGCTGCCTCCTCCTCCAGCCTTCATTGCTCCCCCCCCCAACCATCTCCACCTCGCAGCAGGGCTTCTCCCCACCTCCCCTCCCTGCTCCCCTCTCTGCCAGCTGTTGTTGGGGCCCCCTTCCTACTCCCCTTTCTCCCTCCCTCCCCACCACCTGGCCCCTACAACAGCTGCCACCATGACTCCCCCTTCGCCTCCCCCTATTCCACTCCCCTCCTTGCCTGCCTTCCCACCGCCTCCCCTTCCCTGCTGGCTGTTCTGGGGGGCATCGGGAATGGGCAGCAGGGGGGCACTACCACCGTAACCCCCCTGCTTCACCCTCAGGCAGGGAGGCATGGGGAAGCCCCACTTCTTGGGTAACTGAGGCATGTTCACTGCCACCACAAACTTCTCTGGCAGCAGCTCAAATTTGGGCCCATGCCCACACAGCCAGTTGCTGCCCACCCTCTCAGCAGCACACACACAGTTGGCCAAAAGCATTACGGACAAATAGACACACAGACAGACTAATCCCTTTATTATATTAGAATACTGAACAGAACCAAACCATGCCCAAGCTTTATGTACCAGACCAATGTCTATTAATTTATAAGGCAAATAAATTGTTACTTGTAACTAGGGCTGTCAAACAATTTAAAAATTTGATTGTGATTAGTTGTGCAATTGAAAAAATGAGTCTCAATTCATCATGATTTTAATCCCAGAGCTAAAAACTAAAAATACACAGAAAAAACTCAAAATTATGCAAAATTATGCAGGTACTTTGTATGGTTGAGATGGGGTGTGGGGAGGCAGAATTTGTGAAGGTGTGGGGGGATTGGAACCTGGAGGGGGGGCCCGCACACACCCTGGCAGGTTGAGGTGTACTATGGGTCAGGAGTGAGGGGCAGATGCGCACACACATACATACACATACACACATGCACACACATGCACACACACACACACACACAATGCCCAACAAGTAAGTCTGTGGAGGGTGAGGGATGATGGGAGAGGGAAGGGGTGGGGGATAGGGCTGTGCAAAATTTCACCAGCTGTTTCATTTTGACACTGCTTCAACTTGTTTTGAGCTTGAAACAGCAAAATCTAAATGAAACGAAGGGTTTCAAAATAGTCTTGAAATGAAACGAGGGCAGTCAAAACATTTTGAAAGTTTCTAAATGTTTTGAGTTTCGAAGCTCAAGCTGGGCTTGCTTGCAGGGAAACAGAAAGTAAGGAGAGGGAGGGGGAAGAGGGGGGAAGGACTGCTCTCATATTGACTGTGTAGCTGGCCAGTGACTGTGATCCTTCCCTGAGGTTCCTTCCAATCCCAGTGCTCTGGGGGAGGGATGGAAAAACAGCATAAAAGGCAGCATTGTTTGAATTGGCCTGCTTTCTGGGAGTCCCAGTGCCTTGGGGTGGCCCAGTGCCCAGTGCCTTGGGGTCTGACAGTTACTGAGCTATCTTTCAGCAGCTCAAAAGCATTAGACAACAAAGGCTACTACTAACATTGATTTGATTTCCTACTTGCTAGCCTAGCAAGTGGGATTCCACAATACCTTTTACTTTCTTTCTAGACCCTTTTATTTTATTATTATATTCAGCTATTCTTTTCACTTTCATAATTATATTGGATATTAACTATAGAATTGATATTGGAAGGCAGATACATTTATATATTTTTATTTCTATACATTTATATCTTGTGGCATATTACACTATAGAATTTATATAGGAAGGCAGAAACATGTATATATTTTTATAAAAACAAAACACTATGAAACACACCATGAAGCATGGTGGAAAGGCAGCTGATGCAGTTTCCCAAAAATCCTTGCACCTATTTCCTGGAAAGCTGGCAAGCTTCATGGCGTCAGCAGGGGCTACCATGCCTGTAGTTTTCATCCCGCTGTGCCTTAATGCATACACGTGACATGAGATTTGCTTTTAAGATTTTGGGGTGCAGTTTCCCAGAAACCCCTGCACCTATCTCCTTAAACTCTGGCAGACTTCATGGTCTCAGAAGGGGCTACCACCCTTGCAAGTTTCATCCAAATCAGGCAAGAAATGACAAAGTTATAGGCAGTTTCATGCTTCCCCAGTATAACCTATGGGCAAAATGTCGAAACAGCGTTGAAACAGCTAAACTGTTTTTTTTTAAATGAAACGGAACAGTGGTTTCAAAACAAAACACTGTCCCATTGAAACGTCTAAATGGAAGCTGAAACGAAATGGTACTGTTTTGCACAGCCCCAGTGGGGGGCGGGGGGGCGGCATATTGAGGCCCCCGCAGTGAGGGAGGCTCTGCACCCTGATGCCTTTGCCTGTGAATAATGCAACACTATGTTGTGCCTCCCACCGTGGGGAAGGCAGGAGACACATGGCATGGTCAGTGTGTGGCCCCTGGGGCAAAGGCAGTCGGGCACAGTGTCCCAGCCCACAGTAGGCATCCTGCCTCCACCCCACAGACAAATCCAGGGGGTATGTGCCCCCTATGCCTTTCCCAGGGGTGCATGCAGTAGCAGGAAGCCACGCCCCTCCTTTCCCCTGGACAAGCTGCCCGTGGCTCATCCCATGACCTGGCCCAGCCCTGGGGCTCCATTCACGCATCCATCCCCTGCCCCACTCCCTCGCTCACTGTGGGAGCCTCAATCTGCCTCTCCACCACTGCCCTCTCCCCCTCCCGCTCCCACTCCACAGACTTACCAGTGCAGTGTGCTCTACACGCAGCATGCAGGCTGCGGCTGCTCATGTGTGTCTATGTGCACTCCCCCACCCCCTCCTGCTGCAGTTGCCTGGAACCTGCACCTGGGCTGCCCTGTGGTTGGTCCTCTGCATTCCCACCACTGCCCCACTGGGAGGTCCAGAGGCGGTGGAGCAGAGCCCAGGCATGGCCTCCAAAGCCATATGTGTGATTAATGTGTTAAAAAAAATTAATGCAAGAACCAATTAACACATTAATCACATGCATTAACTGCGATTAACTGACAGTCCTACTTGTAACATTTTCATCACCTTGCTCAGGGTGACATTAGTTGTGGCATTCAAAAATGAGCACAATTTTTCTCCTGCTAATGAATGATTCTGGTTACATTGCATCTTTCTGTAGATTTAGAAATAGGTGAAGTTAAACCAAAATGAGAGATTTGCATGACTTAGAATTCTAAACTGAAAATATTTAGTGAAGCAGAAATGCTGCAAAATCTGGACAATGCTGGATGTGACACTCTGGAACCTGTGTAATTTCCTCCATCCTCCACACAGTCTTCTATGCAAGTTAAACAAGAAGATTATGTTGTAAAATAATATAAATCAATATTTGCTAGGTCAAAATACCCACATAAACATTACATGCTTGCTCTCCAAAGGAGGCATCGTTTCCCTACAATTCATCTAGATACTTAGGGCTAGATACTTAAACCTCTTTCACTGTCTGCTGCTCCTAGGAATTTCCCTTCCCCCTCCAATTTCACAACTCTACTCTCAGCTCTTAACATTCACTGCACTTGTTTCCCTCTTCAGACCTAATGAAGAATATCTTACATTTGAAAGCTTGTCTAACTTTATTCCAACCATGCAGTTGGCCAAAAAAAGATATCACCCCCAAAAAATCCTTGCCTCTGATGTAATTTGTGGACCATCAAAGCTACGGTGTTAAATACAAGCTCAATTAAGTGACTCACCATGGCAGGAGTGTCTGTGTCAGGTTTTGAGCCCAGGTCTCCACAGTTCAGTGCCCTAGACCATCTTACAAACTTAATTCAACTTGGGTCCCTATTGCCCCTCTGTATTACCTCTCTATGGCCATGTCTATATGACACACTGACTGTGTAGTTGTTACTGCGCAGTTATTTAGTATTTGCATATACAAGTACTAAATGATTGCACAGTAACCAGAATTACTGCACAGTAGCATCCCCAAATGACTTTTTGGATGACACTGACTGCACAGTAGCTTGTTACTACTGTGCAGTAGCATCACGTCACACTGCATGCCATGTGACACTACTGTGCAGTAGTAATGAGTTGTTGTGCAATAGTAATGAGCTACTGCGCAGTCAGTGTCTCATGTATATGCGGCCAGTGTCACCAAATCTATACCTATACTTTGAAGCTGAACATATTATTATATACTCGTATAATAACACAACTAGAAAAGGGTAGACTGACTCCAGTTCCCCTTTACTTTCATCTGTGGAAATCAACTTTAACTCCACTGAGGTCAATGGATGTACATTGCTATAAATGGGAATAGCGGGAATAGAATCAGACCTCTTCAGTTTAGAAATGCCTGTGCTTCCTGACACAGAGGTACTGAATCCAGCAACCTTGCTGAGGTATTTGGTTACCTCCTTTACTCTCTGTACTAGCATGTTATGGTATTTTGAGTGGCAGCTCTCTAAGAAGATACAGTGAAGTTCAGGAGAGACATTACATTGAAATCTATCAGCTGGACCTTTTATGCCCATGCAGTGGTTTTAAAAATTCCTAAAGTGGCAGAACCCTTTTATATCACTTCTTCTGCTACAGAAACCCCAATCTCTGGCTCCACTAGCTGTGTGAGCTGATGTGAAACCAGGTGGTCTGGTCAGGCAATGGCGCACACTGCCTCCTGGTCCACTGCACCATTATCCCCAGTCTCTTTGCAAAATGCCTGATGACCTATTGAAGAGCACAAGGTTCTGCAGAACAGAGTTTGAAAACCATTGTAATAATTCTTAACCAGGATGCTGCAGCACCCAGGGGTGCCATGAGATCCTTTTAAGGATGCCATGCAATATTAACATGGTTAGGTGCTCAAACACCTACACATGATTCAAAGGTGAACTCAAATATTTCAAATAGGAATCCATAGTGTCAGACAACATAACATTTGGATGCTTATCTTGCTGGAGTCATCTGACCCCAACTGACTTCCTGCCCCTTGGGCAGGGGGCTTGACCCAATGATCTTGTGAGGTCCCTTCCAGCCCTAGTGTCTGTGAAATCTATTGTAGTCTTTTTGAGCTCATTGCTACAAAATAATTGCTTTATTATTTTTCCAAATTGAAAAAAATGAGTAAAAGCTAATAGGCAGCATATTCTGAGGTGTGCCTTAAGTCTAAAAATGTTGAGAGGCACTGTGTTAGAGAATCTTGCTGTGGGATTGGGATCCAGGGGTAGCGGTTTTTTAGTTTTGCTTGTACGGACTTCTAGTTGTGAGAGAGTGAAATGAATTTAGAAGTCATAAAAATTGTAATGTGTCTAATTGACAGCCTTGAGTGCTACAATTCTCTATTAATAGATTGGTGCAGTACAATACAGACAGCAATAGTGCAAGCTTCTCTGCAGATGTGCTGACTCTTCTGTAAAAGCATGATCTCTAAGGCTGAGAGAGTGGTGCCGTACCTATACGCATTCAATTCTGTGAATTCCTACTGAAACTTCAAAGAAAGGGAGCCAGCAAGAACTAGCTGTGGTGATCCCTCTCTCCCTCCTCCCCCTGATAGCCCACATTAAGACCACCCAATTCTTCCCACACTGCATTTGTCATTGATTTTAGCCCACATGTCAGGCTTTTGCTCATATTAAGCTTTGCTAGTATGACAGTGAACATATGCTGTGAATGTGCAGTAATTGTCCTTTAGCTCCTTGTTGGCTGGATTTATTGCCTAAATAATCATGCTGCAACAGAGGAAAAAGTAAATAAAATGTTTATGATCATGACAACTTTTTCTTTCTTCTTTAAATATTGCTAAGGTTGAATGATCTAAATGGCCAAAAATGACATAAAAATGTACATGTGTTTACCTTGGGTTTTGTCCCATTTGATATGGTTTTCACCAAAAGCTTTCTTCTGAGCCAAAAATCACATCACACAAGCCAAACCAGATAACAGACACACACACTTCTGAGGTCATCTTTGCTTGAATTATTGAACAGGTTTCTAAACTTCTTCATCTAGGCAGACATCTGAACTATAGCTTGCCAGTATCATCTCTTTCTTCCAACAAATACAATACACCCAAACACATACATTACAACCATATAAACCACATTAAATAAATCATATTGTTTTTAAATATTTCCTTCTTTGTTCTGCAAAATAAAAATAAACAATGAATGAATAGTTATTCTGTTTTCTATGACAAAGAACTCTCCTGTGCCATGTAAGATAATCTAAACTTTAGACTCCAGTCACTAACCATAAAGGAAATATCATCTCCATTTTAAATTTTTAATTTTTTAATAAAACACATGTCCCCATAAGACCTATTAAAATAAATATAAGAGTTTTGCATTTGCAAACCTATTATGCCCTGTAATGCCAGAAATTCACTTAAAAATATATTTGACAAGAGATAAACCTGTGAAAATTATGTATTCCCAGTGCATTTGGTCACATGATGCAACAGAAAATGGACTTACAGATTTGCTGGTTGAACCAAATCAGAGATATATATTTGTTTGGGGTAAACTGCTCCATTTGGGAGGTTTTAATCTTAAACTCTTTTGATATTTTCACATTTTAAAACCAAAAATCAAATAATTGGGTTTTGCAAAGGTTGAAATGAAGCACTTTGACTTCTGATTTTTTTTTTTTTCCTCTTACTGAATCTGTTCACTAAAATCAAGCCATGTTTGTAAAAGGTTTGGTTTCCCTAAAACTGCATTTTGCAACTAATATTCTCCACCCCCAAAAAAATCACTGAGCTCTAATTATAAGGGACTTCTCATTAGGTTAAAACAAAGCAAGCAATCCTGGCTGAAAAGCATGCCTACTGAGCTTGTTACTTATCTAAGAGTGGCGGGCAATCAGAAGTTCTCAGGTCTGGGCTCTGCGTGTTAATAAATAACCACCCATACCAAACCTTGGAACACATTACACAGGGAGGGAAATACTGGGCCCTTACAGTTATTTGTGTGTCTAACAAGAAATTGCATTTGAGTGTCCTACTATATTTTAGTATTATCCAACTACTTTATAAAAGTCTTCTGCCTTCTTCTTTGAGTAGAGAGCTAGTGTGAACATTTTCACCCTTTGCTAGTCTTCTATGTACCTGCAACTGACCCTCCTCCCATTACAAAAAATATAAAAGACTTAGACAACAGGATTAAAATAAAATACTAAAGAATATATAGAATGTCACACCTGCTGCACTTGTGAGTTATTGGTCTCTTAAACTTCTATAACCCAACACTGTCAGTGATATCCTTTATTTACCCTTAAGGCGCTTGGCAGCTGCTAAATGGCTGTCTATGGCAGTTTGGTAGAAACAATAATAATACATTATAAATCAATGAAAATGAAGTTTTTGCCGTGATAATCTGATATAGATTTGCTAACATTTGTATGAAATTCAATTCTGTTTGATTGCATCAGCATATGTTTCATTTCTTCCAGCACTATTGATTTTGAAGGTTCTTATCCATATGTCTAAATTATTTCTGTTACATCTTTGCATTACTGTTTGGAAATAACCTGGATCAACTGAAGCCATTTATTCAATTTCAAGCCTTTTTTTTTTTTAATCTGGTTAGCCAAGTAATGTAATCCATGCTGTATTTTCGATAGACAAAAGTATCCTGAAAAACATTTCCTGTATCATAGCAATATCTACTAATGTTCCTCTGTAATTAAAGCTGTGTCATTAGTTCCAATACAATCTACTGAAACATAAAGTCTAATTTTAAGATATAAGCACAGTAGTTCTACCAACCAGTATGGCTACAGAGTTGTATAACCCAATCTTTATAAGCTCAAACAGGTATCTGGGAATGGAGATGGAACAACTGCTTAACTAACTTCCTCTTGTAGCATTCAGTTACATAGCATCGTATTCAGATAACTGTTTTGTGCATATAGTAGGTTTTGCATGCATGATGATTTAACTATTAAGAATACTTTGATAGCTACTTTTACCCTATTTTGGCAAAGTATTTTATACATTTCAACAAAGGAAGCCTCATAAAATCCCAATGAAGTAGAGACATGATTATTATTCCATTACATAGCTGTGGAAATTGAGGTGCAAAATTTTCTAAAGTTGAACACATAAACCCAATGTTTGTAAGCAAACATAGCCACTGTTTGAGATCTGATAAAGTTGTGGTATTTTCTGTATACATTTGGTATTGTGATTGTCTGTTACCATCCTCTAAGGTATAGCTTGTCTGCCTTCAGATATACCTTTGTCTCCACGGTAGCAATACACGGACACCCAGAACATCCTACAGAAGACAGCTCATTCTAAAAAGTGAAGCCATGATGGTCAACTTTCCTGACTAAAAGATCCTATATAAGTGTGTATACAGAACATGCTAATAAAGGAAAACCTGAGTTGCATTTCCCTGCAACTTTAATACAATCATATTATTAAAGTGCAGCTGCATAGGGAAGAATTATTTCATTTGCTGGCTCAAAAGCAGCATACCCCAATGTAGTCTGCTTAACTTACTAATACCTACAGTTCTTCCTGCACTTTCCTTCTTTTCTTCTATGGCCACATACAGACATTACACTTTTACCAGTTACCAGCCTATACCCATAACAAAACAGAAGTTTGGCGCACACAGACTGGCTCAAAAATGGTGAAACCCAGTCTAAGATTGCTCCTCCCTCCCCCCCCACCAAAGGACAAACGTTTGTTTTGTTTGCTACCAAACTAAATTATGCCACTTGCAGAAAATGGGTAGTTTAGATCTATTCCACCCTGGGCTTTTTGAACGTCTGTATCTAGCCTACAAGACAAGGTCCAAAATATTAGAAAACAAACAAGGATCTAATCTTCTGGGCAGTGAGGCTACTTATCACTCTGTAGAATCAGGCTGTATGTGGTTTAAAGTTTTCTACATAAGAATTAATGTAATTGACCTAGGTATAATTCCTAAGTAAAGGCCATCTTCTCTTGAAGATTTAAATATGGCTTCCCATCACCAATACAATACACCTATGTTGAGAGTTGGTACCAGGCATTTTCTAATACTGAAAAGAAACTATTGTTACTCATTTTCCTTTTAGCTGAAAAAGTCACTTCAAAAAACAACTTATTGAATTAACTTTAAGCTAAACAAAAATGGAAAAGTGAAGTACTTATCAATGGTACATATGTATCAAAGTATATATCAATGGTACTTAATAATGCTAATTTTACTGAAATTTCTGTGATATCCAAAAACAGCATATTTGCTTAAAACCAAGTGTTATTTTTAGTTCTAAGTTTCCTAATTGTTCAAGCAAAGCCCTAAGTATTATTATGAGGGCCTCTTGAATTACTAATCATGACTAAATTATTCTACTAACTTATCTAGTTTTTTATTCCCCAATTATATGAAAATCAGTCCAAATTTCTGAAGGTGTTTGTGATTCATAAATGTTTGTTACACAGCTTGGATGAGGAAACTTCAACCAGCATGGAGGAGTTTTCATCCATTCACTCCTGCAGTCAGTTACCCAAGTCACATAGTATTTCTATTGCCTATGACTGGATATCTGAAAAAAATTAAATCAAAAGTTAACTAAGGAAAAAGAACTATGAATAACAAAAAATGGTTAGGGATTTTTTTTCCTTTGAGCACCAGTATTCTTACATGCAAGCAGGTGTATCTATTAGGGCTGTGCGAAACCGCACCATTCTGTTTCACCTTGAGTTTGGATGGTTCAAGGGAACAGTGTTTCGTCTCAAATTTCATTTCAAGTCGAAACAGCTGTTCTGTTCTGTCAAAACAGAAAGGCTGTTTTGACACTGTTCCGAGTTTTCCTGGGGATGGCTTCCACCCCTGGCGCGATCAAGCGCGGGGGTCGGGGAAGCAACCCGGCTGGGCTGCCACCCGCCCCCAGCATGATCAAGCATGGGACACTGGGAATCAGCATAGCTGGGCTGCCTCCCGCCCCCAGCGTGGTCAAGCACAGAGGACGGGGAAGGAGCCCCACTGGGCTGCCTCCCACCCCCTGCTGGATCTTGTGCTGGGGATGGGAAGTCAGCCCAGCTGGACTGACTTCCCATCCCCAGCCTATGGTCGAAACGTTTCGACTTTCAAAATGTTTTGACCAGCCTTGTTTTGTTTCAAGGCTATTTTGATGGCCTTTGTTTCATTCCAATTTTGCTGTTTCAACATTGAAATTGGTCGAAACAGTGTTGGAATGAAACAGCCGGCAAAACTTCGCACAGCCCTAGTGTCTATTATTATAGGGCTCTGCCATGCAAGACGGGCATGCCTGCCACCTACTGCAGGTCCTCTCATTGAAATTGATGATTGAGGGTGCTGACTACATGCCAGGAAGGCAGAACACCATGCAGGATAGTGCCCTATCAAAACAATCATTCCCAACTACTTAAGTATTCAAAACCTCATTTTTAGACAGTTTTACTTCTAGGTTCTCAGTGTTGCAATGTTTAGAGGAAAATTTGTTCAGAATAACTTTTTTTTTAACTTTTTCCTTTTTAGTGGGAGCAAGGCCACTGTTCCTGGGTTCCATAAAATCCTGGTTTGCAAAATCTAAGCTTTGGACTGCATTTGAGTAACAGCATCCCTTCAGTGTGAAAGTCAGGCTGCATCCTAAACTGGAACCATTGTAGCTATGTCCACACAGTACTGAGGGTGAGCCAGCTGTCAGTGCTGATTAGCCTGCCTGAATTGGCACACAGAAAAGACCAAAGGCCACAGGAGGCTTCAGGACACTGCTCTGGAGCATGGTAAATGCGCGATGTAGTCATGGCTTTAATATGCACTTTTTGAACAATAACTGTCAACAGGGGGAGCAGGTGATTAGTTTTCTTTCTTGCGTTTTTCCTGACCTGTGATTGATCAAATGACATTTCTTACTATGGCAACTGTTGGCTAGTCTATCTTCACTATGTACATAGGTCTGATTCTGTTCTTATTTATATTAGCTTTGCACCAACAATATTTCCACTGACTTCATCTGAGTTACTTTTGAGCTGAAGCCAAAAAGAATCAACCCAGCATTCTGTAGTGTGGGAATTACTTACACATGCTAGATACTGAATAGATCTTGCTTTAATCAGAGTAACAAAGCAAATATACTATACATTACCATGCAGATATGGTCACCAAATGTGTATAGGCAGCCTATTTCTTCAAATACTAGCGGTCTCTGATTCTCCACTCTTGAGTGCAGCTTAGGTGGAGTGGAAAAGGGCCTGCAGGATCCTGGCTTCCTGATTCAGAGCTGTTCAGTCAATGTACTTTAGAGAGGCGGAGAACCCCGCACCATAAGAGGACTTCTTCTTTAGCATTCCTTATACTTTTGTTAAAACAAGCCGCTATGCTTTGTGATATATGAGCCTGTATGAGATGCAAAATGGCACTAACAGACAGAAGAATTCTCAGCCAACAGATAGTCATGAAACACATAAACAGTCAATTAATCTACTTGCATGGGTCAGGCTCAATCATATGGGCAAGTCTGAAGAACTTGTCCCTATATTTCTATATCATTAATTCAGGAGCCACCACTGGCTTTTAAACCTGCCCATGTTTAAGCATCTATGCTTTTTCTATTTAATATATTATAAAAATGCTTTTATGAAGTTGTTATACCTTTGCCATGAACCTTTATTATACAAACTGTAGGACACTGTAATTCAGTTTATTGAGGTTCAGGACACTATAATTTAGGTTATTAGGATCACACCTCCACTTCGAAGTCACTCTCAATTTAGAGACATGAAGGAACTGATTAAATTTCATTCCATTTCTCAACAGAGGCAATCCTGCAAAACAAAAAGCAAAATTTTCCTTTGGGACCCACATCACAAGCCACTGCAGATCTGTGGGCCTAGCTTTTTTTAGTGCCTATTTGGTACTCAGGCTGTGCAATGATGTCCCAACAATGTCAATGCAAATTCCATGCCTGGAATGAGCACAGTATTGGAGACTGAAGGATCTACACTGCAAACAGAACAGGGGTCTGCAGTGTGGATCAGCAAGAAAGATATTGTCTGGAATATAAAGCAGCATTTATTAACAAGTCCAAATCATTCCCCTTTACCTGCTAGGCTATTAATAGGTTATAGTTCCATGGTGGCAGTGCTCAGCAGAACAAACAAAATGGTAAATGTTGTCCTGAAAGATGATGGGGAAAAAAGCCCAGGAGTAATGCAAATTTTGCTATACTATTGTTTGTTCTTAGGACCACATTCTAACCTGGACACAAAATAGAGATTCATCCATCCACAATAGCATAAGATTTCAGTCAAGAAAAAAAAAGCAATAATATCATCCTTTAAATATATCTTTTTGGTTTGCTGCTTGTTGTAACAAAATAATAACACATAAAGGCCACTAGTTCTATTACTTCACTATTCTATCGGTTTTACATTTTAGCTGTTACCCGAAAAACTGTCATGGTTGGTTATAGCTACTTTAAAGGAATGCATTTATCAAGCTCCTTACACCTAGGACACTTTTTCTCAACCTCTACTTTTTTTTTCCTATTTCTCACATTCACTTTCTTACTTTCTTTGCTGCCTCTTTCTCCTTTTTCAATCTTTCTCATCTAGCCTTTCCATTGTTATTCACCCTGTTTATTGCTTCAAGCAACCCTGACATACTGGACATCATCTGAAACTACAAACGACAGGATGCAATAAGCTAGAGAATAGCAGTAATCTGAGGAAAGTTCTTCATTCACTCTTGCTCCTAACTCTCTGTCTTCTTATCCTACATAGAAAATAAAAAAATCAATACCACCTCACAGGGCTTGATAAAAGTGCTGGACGAGTACAGCAGGCATGCTGGATATAGTAAATTAAAGTGATCAAAATTTTCCAGTCGACTCTGCCTATAGCCTACATAAACTAACAACCCTGTCTGCACAGTGTCTGTCATTCTGGAAGCTTTATTTTATCTGTGTCTCTGATTATCTAGAGAATGAATACATATACTATCTGTGTGTGCACATTTATCTGCATGCATGTGTGCATGTGAAATAGATGGGAGGTGTGTATATATATATGTACCAACATATTTTATTTATGCGTATCTCTGTAGATTAGTAGCAGTTTGGGAGATTGTATACATATTTGGATACACACAAAAATAAAGGTGAAAATAAGCATGCATGCATTACATTGTTTTCAGCTACACAACAGTCAATATCACAATACATGTTTTATTTTAAATGTTCATTATCCATCAAATCAAATCTATAACAGGTGTAAAGTTTTTAAGGATCTGGCCTCTTCCTTTTAATGTTATATTTTAAGGTTAGATGTTGCTTAATAGCTTCTAATCAATGTCTAAAAACTGTATTGGGTAATAGAGTGCAGAGAGACTAAGGAGGCAGCAGCAAAATATGGTAACAGCAAGGCTTAGATCAAGCACAATAACAGAAGTCATATTCTGCCCTCAAATACATACATGTATAGGTCCTATTGACTTCAGGGGGAGCTATGAACATGCATGAGAGGATGAACTTTGGTCCTATAATATTATAAAATAAAATAAAATAACTTGGCAACTTCACAAAAGCCAAGTGACTAACCTCAGAGAATAGTTTTAAGATGAAATCCTGGCCTCACTGATACAGATCAGGAGGCACTACTTCACAGTCAGGGCGGCTAGGATCTGGAACCAACTTCCAAGGGAAGTGGTGCTCGCTCCTATCCTGGGGGTCTTAAAAAGGAGGCCAGATAGACACCTAGCCAGGGTCATTTGACCCCAGCATTCTTTCCTGCCATGGCAGGGGGTCAGACTTGATGATCTGTTCAGGTCCCTTCCGACAGAACCAACCATGAAACTATGAAAGATGGCAAGACTTCCCTTAATTTCAATACGGCCAAAATATCCCCCTGTACATGCATCTTTCTGGGTGCCTTAATTCTGGTATTTTGTTGCCAGTTCCTATCCTGTAGTTCTCATGAGCCTGCACATGCTGAACTGAATGATTCCAGTTGGCGCTGAAACCAAACAAGAGGCCTGATCCTATAAGGTGTTCCACAAAATGAAGTCTCTGTGAATACTGGAGCAGGCAGGAGACTAGAGCAGTCTGTATAGAGGGACTGGACTCATCAGGCCCTGCCCAACCATTATCTTTCTTACCTCCTGCATGCTACTGTGAAGGAAGTTCTTGCAGTGAGAGTGAAATTCAAAGATGTCAATTCCTGCCTTCCCTGGTACAAATATTTGAATATTTTATTCTTTTATACCACCAATGTCTATCGAGAGGCTCTGGGTGCCCTTGACAAATCTTTTAAAGGAGAACTGCCAGCAACCCAAAGATCAAATCAAACAAGCCTTCCGTAGCACAAATAAAACAAACCAAATAATACCCTCTTCAGACAGTCACCATCACTTTCACACACCACCAGTACCCAACCATCACTCTACTTCCTTTGACTGAGGAAGAAGAGACAGGCTGTACAGCGTGCCCAGATGGCTGACAAACACATCACCACAAAGCAAAGGAATGAAGCTGGACACAGTAACTCCAGATGTGGCCTCACCAGTGCTGAATAGAGGAAATAATCACTTCTCTTGACCTACTGGCAACACACCTACCAGTGCAGCCCAGTATGCTGTTAGCCTTCTAGTAGTCCAATGCTACTGTCTGACAGCTAACCAGTTAAACCAGTTAAAATGGTAAACTGTTTGGCTTCCAGATCCTGGTCCTCTACCATCCATCTTCTTTCCATTTCTCTTTTCTTCAACCTTCTTGCCATCACAGAAGCCTGGATTCCTTCATTGCCCACCTCCCCCAACACTATTACAACATATATTATGATTGTGGAATATTTATGGCCCAGCTTTTCAGAGATGTTTCAACTTAAACTATCAAGTAGGGGTCAGATTGTTCACATACAGGTTTTGGCAGGCACAACTTTTTACACATTTATTTTAATACATGTAAAAATCTTGGATTTGTGGCAAAAGCAGAAACCCAAATCCAGTTTACATGCATATGTCTGGCATTTGACCCTAACTCAGTATTTCATTGCAAAGATATAAAATGTTTCCAGTGGGACACTTAGAAGAGATGGCTGCTATTTTTTTCTCATAGAACAGCTTTACTGTATATTCACCATGCCTCATTCATGCACAGCTCCCATTAATGTCAGCAAGAGTTATGCATGTAGGGAAAGGAAAACAATATAAGCTAAGAGGCACTAGCAGTAGAAGTCACACTTTACAATTAACTAAAAGCCAGATCTCTCCATGCCTGATTGGCTGCATACCCTTAGCCAAAGGAGAATATGGCAGGTACCAAATGATAGAAATTTCCCTCATGCTCAGTCCCCATCTTTACTAATGAGTCCCTCAACCAACACCTCCTCGGTGTTTTATGAAGTAAATCTCAGCACTTAGAGAGCCCTATTTCCACAGTGAAGTCATCAGATACACTGCTTAAGTAAGGATTGTCTTTTTGACCCAAAAGAAACTGAGACTATTCATTCTGCAGTCCCGTTTGTCTCAGTGTTTGTTTCTTGCTCATTCCCCTTTTTCAATCTCCCTCTTTTTATATTTTCAGCCCTTTGGCTTCATTTTACTTCTCTTCCTTTCATTTCAGATTTCCTTCATATAACCCATGCTGATCATAGTGAATTTGTAATGGGTGGCACTGTAGAAACTTAGATAGCTGGGTAGAGAAGTCAGGGGGAATGATTATAGTGATTTTTTTCAATCAGGCTGGAAGGCAGTAAGTACCACCTTGCCTAAGACCTAAAAGAATTCATTTTTATTGGTCTTAATTAGAACTAAAGCATGCAAAAAGCCTGAGATCAATTTGGTATTTAGAACAGCAAATACAAAACTATAGAACAGGAGAACACACCAATTTGGGGTGGCTTCTAAATCCAACCAAACTATTTTCCCATTCCTAATTCAGATCATTTTTAACTATGTTTTGGTTAGGTAACACACCAGGAGAATTCAACATGAGCTATTATTGTCCATCATGTGACTAATCAGGACCCAGTTCTGCTATCCTTACGCCTTAGTCATTCAGTAATCCCATCAGTTTCAATAGGCCTCTCTGTCATGATGGTGGAAAAACTAGGGAAAAACTTTCAAGTCAGCACTGCTACCTGGCTCTCAACCATCAGTGTAACACTTTGGGGTGCAACCTCCACAAGAAGAGCATCTAATTCCAAACAGAACAGGGTTTCATTTGCTTTATAAAAACAAAACCCACTGGAAATACCTCTTTTGAGTTGGCCCTTTTAAAATCCATCCATGACATTACAAAGTCCAAATGTTGAGTCTGTACTACCTTGACAATGCCACTCCAGCTTCAACTGCTTGGAAGGAGCTCTGTGAAGTGCTAATGTCTACATTCTGCCAAGAGAGGCTAAGCAAATATTTTTGCAATACTTAGCACTGAGAGCTGGTTCTTGAAGGTTAATAATCCGCCAGAGTCTAGATTTGGAGAAAAATCTATGCAGAACTTTTTCCACCTGTTTTTACAAGCTTATGTTGGCCCTGAATATATGCAGTTATATAGAACCATGGGGTTTAATTCCATACTATCTAGGAAAATAGGAGTCTTTCCATTTACTTCAATGGGCTTTGAATCAGCCACTTAGGGAGTACAAGATATTTTGCAGGCAATATGTACAATATATCTTACAAAGAAAAGCTATGCAGCAGTTTCATAGAACCACAATTATATGGAGGTACCTTTACAGCATATTGTAAAAACTGGCAATTCCCCCCTGACATTTCTACCCAGCTATCTAGGTTGCTACAGTGCCACCCATCACAAATTCATGATGATCAGCATGGAGAGTGCAAAATTAAACATTAGGGATCCCTGGTGAGTACAGCTCAGCAAGTAATTTACAGTAAGTAATTTACCACATGATTTTAGCCACTTTTTCAGTTCACAGAATCTCTCTCAAGCAGATCACAATTTCCTCAAATGTATTTGTCACTCAAAATTACTTAATGAATGTTTTGGGATTTTCTTTTTTCTCTCTCGAATGACTAAAAACAGTTCTCTGTGAATATTTGTTGTGTACGTTTGAACAGTGTAACAATAAATAATGGTGGGCTCTTAGGCAGGGCTTGTTTGTGAACTTTGAAGTGCTTCACACAGGGCATAAATACCAGTATCCCTATTTTGGAGAAGTCACTGAGAGCAGACAAGCATCTTACCCAAAATAAACTGCGAGGTGATGGTAACGTCCAGGCTAGAACCAGGTTAACATAAGTCCCAAGCCAACCTCCGTTCCTTCAGTCACAACTTTCCAACGTTGGGTTGTGATTACTTATCTAAGTCACCTGGTATATTTTCTATTCTCTGATGGGATACCAGAACTTATACTGTAACTCCTCGTGCATATTTATATTGAACTTGGTTACTATGAAATTCTCACTCACATGACTTTTTGGTTTTCTGCAAACACTCATTCCAAAGAATCTTATAGCACAAAATTTGTGTGAAGTACAAGAAAAAGGAATGAAAGCTGAAGTAAATGCCTTAAAATAAAAATCGGTATTTATAGGAAATGTTGTCTAGCATTTGCCAAGCTGTTCTGATAATAATGCACTCAGGTGTGGCATAGTCCTAGGAACCATGACTTCTGCAGTGCTCCAAACTACATCCGTTTTTGAGGTATAACAGTGGGTCTGGGAGTTGAGTGAGTTCCTAGTTATTAATATATAATGCTACATCTAGGAAGGCGAGGTGGCTATTTGTGGATTCTTAAAGTAATCTGGTTTAATTACAGGTGACAGTAGCACTGAAAGTGCTGTGCCTAGTTAAAGATGCCTAACACCTCCCAGTAAGAGACAATATTTTCAGTTGTGTACAACTTAGCTAGACTTGTTCAGGCTGAGATTTTTCATGCTGAGCATCTGCCTCAGGAATATTTAATTTTTTTAAAGTGTCAGCAAAAAATGTTTCAAGAAGTCCATTAAATGAGAATATCTAGCCTTGCCATTCTTACAATATTCATATACTTGTTTCATTAAGAAACTCTACTACTTCCATCATGCATAACAGGGGCTTGACATTTCATACGGGGTTCACCTTTGGCTCTGAGAGGTACCTTTTTCTGTTTCTATGAAAATCAACCCAGATTTAGTGTATTCATACATTTCTGAAAAATTCTGTTTGCACGTGCTCAGCAGGGACTTTTCTTAGCATTTGGTGTCTAAATTCCCTGAAGGTCTCATCTGCAGTATGTTCCAGTCAACACCTGCTAGGGATAAGCAGGACTTTTCTTACAATTGCTTCTTCTGGGTATAGGGAAGTGCTGTGCCACCAAGCATAAAACTGAAAGCAGGGAGCTACTCCATCTTCTGCTCACAGTGCTCATCTGTTGGTGCCTACTGTCCTCTGTACATCCTCCCTCCTCTAAGATCTTCTTTGCCTTAAAGCAAGCACTCAAATAAAACTACATATGGAGAAAAAACATGTAATTTAATCATGCACCAAGCTCTTTTCAATGGCAAATTAGTTTTTAGATTGTGGAATATTTATTTGCTGTAATTTTCCTGCCAGATCATTCATGTCATTTTGCTGTTGAAATGATATTAGGAAGTAAAAAGGTCATATGCCAGCATGCAGCCTTGTGTTACAAATTTACACGGAGAGCTAACATATATTCATATTTATGGAACATATATATATATATAGATATATACATGCTAATACAATACAGACACAAATTCTAGCAACATCATTTGTATTGCCATAGTCAAAGCTGTGCCAGCATTTTCATTACAAATCCAGTGTTATAGGGATTTACAGCTTTGCTCTAAATATTCACTCTAGAATGAAACTTGGCAAATGGGTCTCAGCCCAGGAGCAATTTTTTTTTAACCATCCATTTGACTGCTAAGTTATAGTGGCATAAAAATATAGTTTTAGTGTGCAAATAACTTAAAATGGCTTTGAATTAAAAAAATGAAATAAGTTTATGGCCTAGTGTAATTACTTAGTATATTTGGAAGAAGCAAGATAACAAAATGCAAAAATGGCAAAGGTAACAAAGAACAGAAACATGCTACTCTAAGTCAGCATGTTTTGTCCATGATTTGCAGTAGAAATCACAGCACATCCAGAATCAACCCGATTCTTCCAGTTTCACTCCTCTTGTGGACTGCTTATATTCTCCTAATCACTTCCATATAGCACCTCCTCCTCACCAGTAGCTATATGGGTGCCAAGAGACAATGACCTGATAACTGGAAGGCAAGATTTGCACCTTATAGGCAAACTAAATTACTAATTAATTGAACACGTAGGAATTGCCTCATCTGTCCAATGTATACAGCATGGGGACACTGAAAACAGTTGATAGCATATATGATGTTGGTAGATTTTCAGGTGATCCCTGCATGAAAGAATGAATGAATAGCAATCTGGCATCAGCTCTAGAAAGGTATCAAGACCTATGACAGAACACTTTAACCTCCCTGGATGTTCCAGGGCTAACCTCAGGGTAGCTGTTCTTAGGCAGCAAACCTTTAGAAACTGGTTTGAACTGAAAATTGTAAAACAAGAAATCATCAACAGACTGGACTGTGTTAAGCATGGTTTAAACCGGGCCTATGGATTCTTGTCCCATTACCTGGATTAGCTTTTGTGACTCCTTTGTTCCTATGGGTTCTTTGTGTGTTTGCCTCTCTCAATACTGTCCCCTCACCTGTCCCTACCCCCCACTCTCTCCCTCCCTTCCTTGCTTTTGTATTCAAATTGGTCTTTCCATCCTACACGCTGCTCTGTGAGCATCCTTTCACAGCATCTGATGAAGTGAGCTCCAGCTCACAAAAGCTGATGCTATATATATATATATATATATATATATATATATATATATATATATATATAATCTTAGTTAGTCTATAAGGTGCAAATCTGCTCTGCTTCCTGCTTGACTTCAGATGGCTATCTACATCTCTGAAAATTAGACCCACCTGAACTGGGCATTCTTATAATGCTGTGAGGAAAGTAGGAATAAAGGGGAAAGCAACTAGATCTAGTTCCTTCATTTTCTTTCAGGGTAAGAAAACGGTGACAGCCAGCTAAACTGAAGGTAGTGGTAAGATTTCTGCAATGAAACTGGTGAAAGACTTATTCATAGGCATCATCTCTAAAATACAAACTAGTTGGCTGGCCTTGTGATAGGAACTTTTTTGTTGCAAGCAGTCAGAAGGATTTTTGCTTTTATGTCCCATCCAAGTGGTGGCAGTTCTAATAAGGGGCCTTGTTACACATTACACTATGAGCTACACAAATGTAGATCGACTTAGTGATAGCTTGCAGTCATACCTTCAGTTTGGGCAGCACATCTGTGGGAAGTGACCACACCTTCATGGAACAGGAGCTGGGTTATGCAAGTTCAAGAAATAATCCTGCCCTAGAGTGGCATAACTTTGAGCCACATAACAAGTGCTTTAAGCCACTTAAAGGTGTTAATGTGTGGACAATCCAGGGGTTAAGAGCTCCAGAAAACACCCAATATTAACATGTAACAAGCCCCAAAGTTACCCTGCCACCATGCTGTGATATTGCAGGGGAAAGTGAAACCTACTTATTAACCAATAGTAGTAGGGGCTGGGGAGCTAGCGTAAGAAGATAGAGCTCTTCCAGTGGAGTTGTGTGCACTTACCCCAAAAGTTAATTTAGGACTCTGTGGGCACATCTACATGAGATATTTACTGCAGAACTGCCTAATTAATTATCAATACTGTTATGACTGTTATTTAAATTTAGATTTTGCTCTATCTAGAAAGTCTTACATGGCAACAATTTGTGAATTAATGAAATTTACTTTTTTTACATTTTGAAAACAAAAATGTATAAACTTGAAATTCCCAATTTTGTCATTTGAAGCATTTGGGGTTCTGTTTCCCATTTGACATGACTTATCTTTAAAAATGTCCTCTCATTTTATTTTTAAAATCAACAAATGTAAAAAGTCATAATTGAATTATCGTGTTCAATCTGACATTAGACCTAAAATTTTTTAAATCGTGTTGTCAATTTGCTCAAATTGTGAAGATTTTTGTTTTCAGTTTGAACAGAATGATTTTTTTCAAAATTTTGAAACTGCCACTGAATCAAAAATTTATTTTTTCATTCAGCACTCATCAGCTGGTTTTTTACAGTTAAGAATGAGGTTATCAGTTTGTGGCTCTGAGGGTTTTTTTAAATAATACATAATGGTATAACATTTTATTTCTTTATTGTTTTATCAGATTATAATCAGGGGCTTTGTTTAAGTATTTTTAATATGTTCAGCTGTTTTGAGTCACCCATGACTCAGCATTTTTTCTTCTTTTAACAGATTCACTGAAAGCAAGGCATTTGAATACATGTCTTGAAAAATTGCTGTCATAGGGTGACCTCTTCAGAAAAAGCAAGAAATCATGCAGTCCTAACAGAAAATACTGGGATTCATAAAAGTCAAGACATTATGGAAATAAAGGACAGCAAGGAATAAAATTACAATCCTCTGAAGAAAGGAGAGCTATGCTCATAAAGATTGTTTTAGAAAATTGTGCAGCAGTATGATAGATACATAGATAAGCACTCAAATACTGTACTAATGGTCAGTATAGAAAACCTGCATTGATTAGGACAGAATAAAGCGATTACATAGAATAAATTATATTATAGAAGCCTTTGTACAGAAGTTGCCAATAAGAGTATGATCCTAATATGATCACATTAATAATTGGCTGTACACAGAGGAAACCACAGAGGAAAATACAAAGACGAGGTGAGGAATTCTGCAGATAGTAGTCTATCGTTATCCTTTTTAACAGAATGAAGTACAACCATTGGATTTTGAAATCCAGACTCAGAGAGTTACGAAAAAAGAAAAAGTCTATACAACTTTTAAAGATAACACCAAATCCTCTCCCTACCCATAGAACATGCAGCAATAATTACAGAAAGACAAAATTCTGCCCTTAAGTGGACCTATAGCCATGGTTTTCAACCCCTGGGGGGTCCACAGACTACATCTATGGGGTCTGCAAACAATGACTGTGATCAATCAAAAGTATGTGAATACACACACTTACAATTCAGAAGGGTCTACACCTCCATTTGAAATTTCCAAAGGGGTCTGCACTTCCATCTGAATTTTTTTAGGGGTCCACAATTAAAAAATGTTGAAAATCACTGATCTGTAGTGAAAGACAGACAAACAGACTGACAGACAGAAAGAGCCTACATTTCAAGCAAATTTGCTGTGGCTTTATTCACATCCCTTTTGTATTTGCTCTAGCAAACAAGCTTACTGGAAAGTTCACCAAACCAACACATTTTGATGGACCATGGGAGAATATTCCTAAAAATTGAACTTTGACTTTACAGGATTATTTGTACCAGGACCCGAATTTGTTCTTCAAATGAGGGAACAAAAACATGCCATGTGACCTATGTGTCCAATCAAAACAGCTCAAATGTCAATTGGTAGATATTCAAAATGAAGAGTTTGAGAGCAAGTTACAAACTAAGCAGGGAGAGCTTTCTCTGTACCTAGAAGAAAAATCACTGTTGTAAGCCTGCTATTTTTGCAGGTTTGTGAGCCTGTGCCAGTTCTGGGGAATTAAGTAATTTCTTCATCTCCTTCTAGCACAATTTATGAGCACTGAACTAGGAAAAATTAGGCCAGAAACTAGTGAAGATTCAGGCATTTGATAAACGGTGAGGATGGTGCTAGCAAAAAAAGAACCAGCAGGAAGGGGTTGTCTTACTCTTGCAATTCTGAATTCTGTTTTTCACTTATTCTCTTTAAAAAGTAACTTCACTCTGTAGTTTGATTGAGGGAAAAACTCTGTTGTGTTTACTATTTAAGGGATAGAACATCCTTTACCCTTACCTTGCTCCGCTCTAAAATAAAGCACAATGTGGAGATATTTAAACTCCCTCCAGGTGTGCTTAATTCAGTAGTTTAACTATCAGTCAGCAAAGAGACTGAATGAAGACTGCTTTCCCCTCTTGCTTCTTCCATACCCACAGAGCAAAGAGAACTTTTTGTTAGAAAGAACAAAGGACGCAGACAGAAGTGCAGCTCCCCGCTGTAACTCACTTAGTGTGTGGCTGCAAGCAATAGAGAAATATTTCTGTTGCAAAAACTCAGAAATAACACAGCAGGGCAGAATGTTTCTAATACTATGAATTTCTATTTGAAGTCTCTGGGCTTACCTTATGACACATGTTTGCACACCTAACAGTGCTAACATTGTGTGGCACCCTTAAAAGGATCTCAAGGCACCCCAAGGCACCAGAGCATCCTGGTTGAGAGTCACTGGTGTACAGTCATAACAGTTACAGATCTTCATATACATATAGAGATATATCCATATATAGATATATATCACCATACTCTACTCTGGGAACAGCTTGGACTGGAGTACTGGGGGAAAATGTAAATGAAATGACACAGTCTGGGGGCAAGCAGATTTGTAAATGATCTGCCTGCCAGTGAGTTTCAGCATTTTCCATTCTTGGTACATTTCTCTCCCATTAGGTTTCTCTTAGTTTAAGAAAGTCACAGGAATTACTCCTCTAACTGTGAGCAATAGGCAGAGGGGGCAGTATGCAGACCAATTATGAGAAGGGGAATTGGAATAAAAAAATAAAGACTGTGGTGAGACAGGTCAGAGGCCCATCTAGCCGAATCAAGGAAGAGAGTGAACCTGCCAGTCACGTAGTGAGCTTTAGAACTAATGGCTCCATGTCTGCTTAGCTTAAGCAGGGAAAAACCCCTCCAAAATGAACTGTACAATCCTTGCCACAAAGCATTTACAATCTGCATATCAGGGACAACACCGAGCGTGCTCAGGGCTTCCCATAACTTCCTTCCCTACTGTTCTTTTACTACATATTGTATGTCAGAGTCAAGGAGTCACAAAGAG
>NC_081826.1:112165000-112205000 GCF_030867095.1 Alligator mississippiensis
AGATTTAAAGCATTACAGCATTACTTAACCATTGTGTTCAATTTTATATGCAGTTTGTTTCCTGTCAGTTCTGGTGATGAACTTTGTAAAGGAAAGCTAATACCAGGGCTTGGAGATAAACCCTTCCAAACCTGGGAGTACAAAGTAACTATACTAAACAATACCAACATGCCACGTAAGAAATGTGAAATATAGCATTTAAACCTTTTTGAGCCCAGACGTTCAGGAAATGGCTAGACTTTAGGTTGAACATAATTATAAAAATTGTTACAATTAGTCTCATGCTTTACACCTTCCCTTGAGTCCCCCTGCTGATGCATTTGTTTCTATGACCATACTTTATTATGTTTAAAAAAACCCCATGTTTTACCTCTTCTCCATTACTGTAACTGATGTAAATTTATCCAGAGAGCAGGAAAAGTGGACTATCTGATGGTGGAGAGTACATAGTAAAGCTGATTCTATTTGGAAGTGCTGTCAAAGGCACGAATTAAATGAAAGATTTCCCCCCTTAAATCTCTTTCATTTGTTTTAATATTAAGTGTTGCAAATAGTAACAATGAATAAAAATATTTATGCAGACATGATTTTTTTAAAGTTTATATTGTCTCTCTAAGAGTGAATATCTCGTAGTTATACAGAGCTTCCTAAATCACAGAGCTCAAAGTGAAAGCAGAAGGTAACCACTGCTTCTGAAGTAGTACACTCTAGTAGAGCAATGCATACAATGCACTACATATGTGGAACTAATTAACATTCAGCCAACTCCTACTGAAGCTGGTGGGAGGTTTTGCTTTTAGCTTCAGTGGAAACAGGATAAAGCTCTAAATTTATGATAAGAAACTGACAACACACAACTATTTACATTTTCCCTCCAAATACTAAAAGTGATTAGGCTGCAGGGTGGACTAATCATCCGCCAAATAGCTTCTATAAATAAGACATGAGTTATAGAAGTTTTAAAAAACGCATTCATTACTCTGCAGCCTTTTTGCCTCAAAAAAAGTCAGAACAGGGCACCTGCAAACATTTATACTCAGAAGTAGCATTACTGAATGGTCCTTCTTTCAATACCACTTCTCCTGTGTGCACCTTTTGCAGGATCAGGTCATAATAATCATCAAAGTGGTTTTTGCATGTTAAAAGACACCTAGTCAGTCTTTCTTCACTTTCTGAGACTGGGCTGTTGCTGCTGACGCTGCTTTGAGAAAGGAGAAAAGAACAGATACAGCCCATCTGGGAAAAGGAAAACCCAAATAGGGCATGGGAAAGGATATTGATACAGCACCAGGCTGCTTAGCAGACATTTGAGATTACTAGGTCCCTGACCCAAAGAACTTGTGATCTAGGACAGACAAAGTCAGGTCAAATAAATAGGGAAGGCAGGGATCTGAAATGACAAAAGAGGATTGTTAAGGATGGGCAGCTTCTCACTAGTTCCAAGTTGTAGAGAGAGTTACAGTGCTTTCTTTCTCATGTTTGTGTTGCTTAGAAAAAGACTAGTAGTAGTTCTGATATCTAGAATAAATGTATGAAGTTGAGAATGTGAGAGAGAGGTTTGTGAAGGGGCTAAAGGGAAGGGGAGGGACATGTTGCATAGTTGGGGAAGAATGATGGAGTAGAAGCTAGATCCAGAACAGGACTTTGGCACTGCAATACTGGCTAGTGCAACACCTGCCTTTTAAAAACCTGTCCTTCCTTTCCGGTGAGGAATCTGTAGTCCTGAATTAGACACTTAAGCACCCAGTATTCATAAGAAGAATGAGATACCTCAGAATGGGATCTAGAATAACAAACACACTGAGTGGGGAGCCACCTAGAGGTAGCTATTAAAAAATATGGAGGAAACAATTGTCTTAATTGCCCATCTCTGGGCTTGGATGCATCTGGATTAAGTGGCAGCTGAGTGGAGATTTCCAGGACTCAGGTACCTAAATTTCACCCAAATCTTTTTCAAGTGCTAACCCTGAGAGCCAAGGTTGGGCAGGAATCCAAAGTCATCTGTGAAGAAGATTAGTGTGTGCTGAACAAGCTGTGGAGAAAGGGGAGTGGAGGAGGTAATACAAGCCAATAAGGCAGAGAAAGGGAAGGCACATAATATTAGACCAGCAAAAACTTGTTTGAAAGGAATTATAAATTAATTGCATTTGCCTAAATACACCAACCACATGATATTAGAGGTGAAAAATAGATCCGTCTCCCTCTACATGGTGGAGAACAGAAGGAAGGTACAATATCATGGCAGAGAAGACTTCAGTAGGTTTCAGTTCCCTAATTGATTAGAGTGGAAGGAATCAAATTGGGGAGGGGGGAAGATCTCCCAAAAACACTTCTGCATGTGGAATTCAGGCAATGTAGTTCTATCCCAGTTTTCAAAAGGCAGACAAGGAACTGCTGGTTCTGCTCTCTGTCATCTGGCCAGTATAAATCTGTTGTTCTAATAAACATCTGTCCCCTCTCAAAATAGCTGTTTCCTTCATGTCTGCAAAAGGAGAATCTTGGGAAGTAGGTTTGGGTTCTTCCTTTTCCCATTAAGGAGCACAGGTTCTGTTTTAATTTTTCTTTTTCACACCCCCCCCCCACATTTGTGTTTCCACATGATCATCCTTCTACATACAAAGTTCTTCTTTTTACCCTCTCTAAATTTATATCACTTCTCTCAGTTGGGGGTGGGAGTGAATAATATTCTGGATTTTATTTTTCATCCTCCTTCTATTGCACTCCCCAGAGGAGATCTCTGTTTTCCCTCAAAAAAATCCCTTTTGGCTCAATGAAATGGTGGGTGCAAAAACCAGTCTGCCTTCTAGCAGGGCTTACAAGAAGAGACAGTTGTTTCAGTTTCTAAATGTTTAAACCAGGCTGCATTATCAAAATTCCCTCTTTTTGCAGAAGTTCATGTAACTCCACATGAGGTCATTCATCCATCCCTCATTGGAGTTGATATGGTGTTCTGAATTAGGATTTCTGCCTTAAATGCTAATCCCAGGTCTGACACTGACTCCTTCAGTCTCTGGGACCTGAAGAGCCTGCTGCCACAGATAATCCCCCATCAATTTAGGCCATGTCTCTACTGTGTCCCTGCCATGCCCTGGACCTCAAGCAAGGACCATACTCATTGGTACTCTGTCTGTACCTATGCTGGGTATTTAGGCAGCATCAGTGGCTTAGCGAACTCTTGCAAGCATGCTTCTCTAAGCCACCTACACTAATGCAGGAGGTAGTGGACAAGGCTCATTTCTCGGTTGGACTCTCAAGCTTGTCAGGGAGGCATTAGAGTTGCTTTAAGGTACCTAGAAATGTAAAAGGTGCTCTCAGTTCACACTTAAAGATAAACTTGCAAGGGGAAATATTGGGCTTGAACTTTTCTTGAAGTACATGTACACCTACACACAGTGTTACCAGTGCTTGCAAGTTTATGAGATGTTTTGCAGTAACTAGTGTGCTTTAGTTCCCCTGAAGTTGCAGCTCCTGGAGTCAAGTCATTAGGCATGTATCTCTGCTCATACTTTTGAAATAAGACAGTTCTATCCCTCTAGGGTGCAAGACAAGATTAAAAATGTGATTCATAAAGGCTTGAAACCAGTAAGGAAACCAAACAAGCCAAAGTCCCTTGCTTTTAATCCAATTTCATGATTTGTGAATGCCTTGGATTAGCAACAGAAATAGAGACAGTCTATACAATACAACACCTAAAACAGATGATGAGTTGATAGGGACGCTACTTCCAAGAAATTAAAGAGCAATATTGATACAAATATCTCTCCCACTGATACAAATAGAAACATTCATTTTTCCAAAATCATTTGTCAGGTTGATAATGCGTCAGGTTGATAACGTTGATACTGTGTGATTAGAGCCAGGGACTAGAATCAAAGAGGTTTTGCTGTGACTCAATTTCCCTGTTGGTAAACTAGGTATTATAATCTCTGCCTGACATACAGGGGAATGGTAACGCTTAATTAATTGGTTTTAAGGCTTGTAAAGTGCTACAAGAATTCCTCATTTGAGGTGAGAGGTGCTAAGACATGTGAATGTATAACATACTGAGCCTGATGCTCCAGAGCCTTGGACCTTGTGTAGTCATTTGCATCTCTGCAGATTGGTTTAAAGCTATGAACAGGCACAAATGAATGACATATTCTGGATGGGTAGTATGACACACTCTCTGCACAGTATAAATGACTACATAAGGTGCAAGGCAGTGGAAAATCAGAGTTTTTGTATTTGCAAAAATAAAGCAATGAAGAGTGTATCAATGCACAGCTCAGTTTTTGAGATTCACTTGGTAAAAATGGTGCAAATGTGCAAACATATTAATTCGAGTATGCAGCACAGTCATAAACAAAATGATAATTTCACCTTTTAATAAAGTAGTTTGCTTTTAAATACTTTGGTCTTCTCTAGGCCAATACCACTTTCCCACATAGCACTATCACACTGTTTTCTTAGGTCCCCTGACACCCTAATTCCAACCTTGTGTCACTCACGGTCGTCAGTCAGTAGTGTTACAAGGTCAGCAGAGACATGGATTTCTAATAAGATTAAGTCTCATCAGTGTGGTTTTAGTCCTTTCCTTTTCTGAGGCACAGGAACAGTATCATTCAAGACTTTCAGTTCTAGCTTCAAGCGCCTGCTGAAATCTGTACATGAAATAACTCCCCCCAAGAAATCTACTGTTCCATTGTTTCTTCTTTGGCAATTTGTAGAAAAAGTTAAATGAAAACAGGAAGCAAAAATGTTGCAAGGTTGTGCTGATTTTGCTGGGATTTTTCTCTACAGCAATTAGTAAAGTAATATTTCAGTCAGCAAGTGCTTTCATTATTGAACAACTAACTCCAAAAAAAGAAGAGTCAGGGTCAGTACTTTGATTTCAAAGAAACTCCTTCCACAGTATTCCTTCTTAACATCTGTACGTGCTAGAATGTGTATGTTGTTGAGCTAATTCTTTGCAAGTGAGGTAGCTATAAAGCCATGTATTTTGGGATGCAATACCTTTCTTTACTATGCCATTGAAATGGTAAAGCAAACACTATAAATTCCGGTGTGTTTGATGTATGTATCTTACAGGAAATTTTCTAGTTAATTTTCCTGTAGAAAGGTATTACACCCCTTTCTTTTGTGAAGGTAACTCACACTTCATGTTGGTGGTTGTCAAGTGGCTGCCATAGCAATCTAGGAAAGACATTTCACCCACTTTCTATAGGAGAACCAAGCCCCCAGTCCTCCTTGCCACCCAAATCCCAGATACTGTATCTTTGAGTGACAGCTGGATTTTGAATCCCATGGGGAGAGTCTATGCCTCTTGACAGATTCATTGTGACACTGCCCAGACTGCCTGCAAACTGGCAGACAACTCTGTTTGCCAAATGTCGACATTGTCTAATTGGCATTTCAGCCCACTTCTCATTTTTAATGGACATGCAAAACATCCAGCCAGCAGAGTGGTGAAGCAGCAGCATTAGCATGTTGCTGTATCACTCAGGAGGCCTCAGGCTCTTTTGGCCAGCTGTGGATTGGCACTGGCATCCTGTGTGAAGGCAGGTACTTGAAAGCTGCTGGGGGAAGGAATGAACCAGGAATAAGTGAGGTGGGGAAGAAATACAATGAAAGGTCCTGGCTGCCAAAATAAGGCAACATTTGTGGTTGTTGCTAAGCTGACCTAGGTCTCCTCTCATCTATTGTAGAAAGAGCATCTATTACTGTTGGAAGAAACGGCTCCGCGCGAACAAGGAAAGGGTTGATATAAATGTACTGAGCAATAAAAAGTCACAAGATACATTATATTCAGAGATATCACACCTTCAAATGAGGAATTCAGAGTAAAACACACAAAGCAGGCCATCTGCTGAAACAGCTGAGAGATGGCAACTCATACATTACTGCGGCTGTCTATTCATTCATAATTGTTGCCCACATCTCAAGAAATAGATCTGTTTCTCTTTTTCATATCTATCTGCCTGGCCTGTCAGAGCTGTAGTAGATTACTTTTTCTCACTGTACTAAACTGTGGTTTTCCAAATAAATTATTACACCACTCTTGGCTTGCAGCAATAGTGTGGCAGAATGGATAAACAATTCACGTGGCTCAGCCATCACTCTAAATCTTCATCAGACACTGTTTCAGTGGCTGCACCCCTTTATCTTAAACATGTCATTCCTAATTTCTTGTCAGAGGGTCGCTCCGCATTATTTCATATTGTTTTAAATTGCAGTACACATGTCCATGAAAAAATGACTAAACAAAACGCTGCCTGAATTGACTGAATGAGGTGTGTGTGGAGGAGATGGGGGGAGTCAGAGTTTTTGAAGCTTTACTGTAATTAGTGTCACATAAGATTTTTAAATCTTACCACTCTCCAAATAAAATATGTGGCAAAAAAAATGTCAAAGCTACCAGATAAATGCACCACATGTTTAACAGTTATAATTAAGCTATTCTGTCAGTTAATTCAGAGACTAAATGCAAAGAGATGTGATAACACATATAATCAGGGCTTGTTTTTAAAGCTAAATACGAAAAGCTAAAGTTTGAAATGAAAATATTTCTTAAAAAAAAAAAAAAGTAATGGTTTGTCCTACATTTTTGCAAACATTCTTTAAATGTTATATTAATAATGTTGTTTCATTATGCTAGTGTTTGTTATGGTACACCAGTTCTTTTGGCAGACGCACTTTCACAAGTAAGGACTGTATTAATGATGAAGGCTTCTTTAAAAGCTTAACATCAAGAAGGCTTTTAACCAGCTACTGTAAAAGGATTGCCCTGTTTTAGCGAGAATTATGACATTATCCATCAGTCCAAATACACACTAAGCATACAGCAAAAGCTTTTCTTCTTCTCAATAACATTTTCCATAATACCCCCTTCTAACTGCATGCAGGTGCATGTTTTCAGCCACTCTCCACAGTACCTTAACAATCATTACAAATCCCACTTATCTAAACTAGTGATTAAAAACCTTTAAGGAGAAGCTGTTTAATTAAAAGTAAAGTAGACATTTATTATGTGTTTAGTGTGCCAATTTTGCTATGACCTAAGAACATTCTCTAATTAAATTTTGTAATTCTTTCATATATTACAACTACAATATGATAATGCAAAAGAAACATAACAGCTAATTCAAAACTCCTGTGTACACTTCTAAAGTGTTAGCACGACTAGATTTGAAACCTAAGGCTTAATCTTGCCCCTATTAAAATCAATAGAGATTTTTTTTTTGGTTGAGATCAATGTCAGGTTTTGAAAACAAAATATGAGTGGAGACAGATTATGATCTGTTTTACACTAGTGTAAATCTGCAGTCCTTCTATTGTATGTGCTGTAAATATAATGTACTCTCTCTAGATTATGAACACCTCTATTTACTACTATCCATTCTCTTCTAACACTTTTCATTCTGAAGTTATAATTCTGTGTATACTTCCATGTGTATATGTATGTACACACACATATACAGGAGATCTGTTTGTAATCTTCTTTATATCAGTTGGAACTGGGGACAAAGTAATGCAAGTAGGCTTATACCAGTGTAAAATGTATGCAAAATCAGAATTATGCACTTTGTGTTTGTGGGGAAAAGGCATGTACTTAGTTATATGTAATATAATCCATACACAAATTAAAATATGACAAGCCTGAGGTTGTCTCTCTGTTCACCAGAAAATGAGATGTCTGTGTTCTCTCAGTAATAACTTGATGAATCAGTCATTTAAAACATTACTATAAAATGTGAACATAGCCACAGTGCCTTTATTAGGCACAGGACACTGACAGTCACGTGAAAACACACCTCTGTGGTTCAGTTTTTTATCGTTATTACTTTAACAGTGACATTTGACCTCTTTAGCTGCTTGTGTGTAGTGAAGTGTTCCTAGCTCACACCTGGCATCGGTAATAAAGCACAGCATGCATAAATAATGAAGATATGTTTGTGAAACTTCACTAAGTGGCAACTGCCTGTGACAGAGACCCTACTACTAGTACTTACTGCAGTAAAGGCTTGTTAATGGAGACTGCTCAGTGGATGACAAAATGACCCAATTAAAGTTTATTCCAAATGACATCAGGGTCATAAAAAGAAACAAAAGAGGAGGAAATGGCTTTGGTGGGCTGAAAATATATTGTAATTTACATTATTACATCTACATGTCTCTACTTCGTGCTATTTTGGGAGACTGCCGTATTCACTTGGAATAACTTGTATTTAAAACCAGTTTAATGAAAAGAATGATTGCTTATTTATTATGTTGAGAAATGATAGTTAACAATGTGCTATAGGACATCTTTTCCAGCAAAGGCTCTAGGAAGAATTTCTTTTGAGAATGGGGGTAAGGGAGCCATTTCTCCTGTCAGACATGGGATCAGAGGCACTCAGAACGAACAAGGGATTTCAAATTCAAGTAGTCAGTCCATTTGGAAGGAAAGGACTCTCATATATGCAATAAAGTGTGCCTAGTGTAGGGTTTGTTGTATGCTGATTTATACTGAAATTTCTAGATCAGGACTGAAACTGCAGGCCCCTTGAGGACTAGACATATGGCCCAATTTACAGAAAAGTTATTTGCTCTTAAATGGTCCTTTCATAGGAAAAGAGGAAACGTGCATAAATGAAAGGAGACTGAGGTGCCCCAATGAGAAATCAGCAGGTAATAAAGTGTCAGTGATTTTGAACCACCTGCAGCTAATTTTCCATTGGTTCCTATCATGATTCTACATAGGGAAGAAGGAGAGACTATTGCCTTAAATCCCTTTTGCATGCAGTAACTCAGGTGATAGCATATGATGTATCTAATGCATCAATTGGGTCCAAAGAAACAGTGTAATTCTTTTTTTTTCAGGCAGATAGGCACAGTAAGGAGAGCACTAGAATAGACCACAAGTACTGCTGTGTTTATAGATTGTCCAAATTAAAAAGGAGTAATTCAGTTCACCTCTGGCCACAAACCCCAAGCCCTGCTCAGAGCACTGGATTGTCCATAGCAGTGCTTCTAAGAGTGGCAGAAAGCCAGACAACTTGCCAGACACGAAAAATATTAAACCAATGACACAAGGGCTGAGTAGAAATGAATATACTAGATTAAATGAGTCCTGTTGCAGGGGCAGAAGCATAGTAATGGTAGTAATAATAATTAATACTTGGCATTTATACAGTACTTTCACTGGAACATATTAAGAGGCCAGAGTCTGACACATTTACTGTACACTAAATAGTATCTTATACAAGTTACATAATGTATTCCTCAGTATAAACAAGGGGAACAAAAATCAGTTCTGATTTAATTGAGCCTTACAGTATCCTGGTGAGATAGTCAGATATCCCCATTTTACTGGTAGTAAGATTGATACATCAGTCCAGTATATCAGTTTTGTACGCCAATGTGAATTACACTGGAATTAGCAACAGATAGATATGCATCTATCCTGGGATACCAGACAGTTGTTCTGCTACCCTAGCACTAATTCAGCATGGATAATAGTCTGCTTGCCACTGTAAACAACTATTTGGGATAGCCAGGGACAGATGAAATGTAAACCACTGTATTTTCAGCAATAAAGTTTTTCCCCTGATTCTTTCAGGGATAATTTTCCACCAGATCGGGCAAAAATACCCCTGTTTCAAGGTCTGCATCATCTATCTGTTAATTTTTTACACAACTGGAATTTCAGTTCTATGTCAATGTTTAATCTGTCCTGGACCTCCCTATTAACTCTTATGCCATGATTCTATTTCAGTATCACCGGTCTTTACTAGAAATGGCCAACTGGCTGAGAAAAGTAGAGTGACAGCCGACAAACAGAAAGCCAGAAGAAAGTGGCTGATAAAAAATTAGATGCTGGCTCAGCCAAGATGAGGAGTTCCATCATTTAATTTTATTTCAGCATTAAAACTAGAGCAAAATGAAAACACTGCCAGAAACCTCCAGACAGCTAGTTTAATATGCAAACACGTTTTCACAATAATTAGCTTCTTTTGTAGTGAACTTGTAAAGTGCAACAGTATATTAATGGAATACAGTATGATAACCTTGAATGTGATGCTTTAATTTGTTTCACTAGAAAAAATGACAAAATAAATGAAGCCACACTTGTCATCATAAAAAAGCATCCCAGCCTCTCAATATGAAAATGGTTATTGACCCTTGATAGTTAAATACCTTCAAATGAGAAAAGAAGCAGTTATATTTGAGCCAATTAATCTCCACTATTTCATTTGCATTAGTAAGGGGAAATATTTTTCTTACATTCTGGTCCCCTCATTGTACTGCTTGGCATGGATTTCCTTAAGGTAGAGGGCGCTCCCTTTCACATTCCAGGAATGAGCATATTACCAGTCCTTGTACAAGCAGCATGAAAAAAGATCACCACCCTACATGTCTAAATATGTAACTGACTTGCGAATCAACACTTCTTCTGAACTATTTAGGGAGGTGAAAATCTTTGCTCAAATGGCACATACTTCTACAGCTCCTAAAAATACTAGATTTTTTTAAAATATGTATTTGTCCTATAAGTTTAAGGAAATGGGATAGCTGCATGTATATCTGTTTTTAAGCATAATAAAATAGTGGACTAGTTCAGAGTGATTTGCTAAAGAAAAGAAAATCCTACTGCTGTAGCCAACTCTCTATGACATTTATCTTCCATGTAAGAGTTTGTTAGCCCTAGCATTCTGATTAAATTCCAGTGTAGGCAGTTATATCTACCTGTCTATAATTTCCCCATGCTTTCAGCTGGAGATGATGTTTTTCACTTGCAGTACTCAGAAATCTCCCAACTAAATGTTTTTCCACTAAGGAAAAAAAAAAAAACTTTTCATTGAAACTAAAACTTTTCCTCTTCAGTTATTTTTTTGACAAAAATTCCTTTTTGACGGGGGAAAAAGACATTTTGATAAGATTGAAACATCTTCATGTTTGACACTTTCAGGATGGACTTTTTTTTCATTTTGAAGTGATTGTGTGTGATTGTATTATTAATGTGGAGCTAAATTCTACTTATGCCTACCATGTCACTTATGCCTATCAAGTCATGTCAACTTTCTTTTGTTAAAATGTGCAGAAGAATTGATCAGTTCTCTCCAAGAATATTATTTTTGTTTTGTTAAAAATAATAGGCAAAATATCTCAATGTTAAGAAGTAGCCTCATTGATATGCCACCCAAAACCATTCTCTCAAAGAATTGACTTCAAAGGTAAGCAAACACAGGTTCTGAAGAAAAAAATTAAGAAGCACATCCCAGATCCAAAGGTCCTCCAGTTAGAACTTCTTGTTTCTAGGTCCCAGGTAAGCAAAGCTAATAATTAGGCTGTGTACACACATCCAAATACTTGAGAAGTCTTCCAGATTTCTTCTCCTGGTAAATAAATTTACCCACAGTCATGTGTACAGACATTTGAATGCTAAGGCCCTGAAGAGTGGGCAGCTTGAAGTGCTGACACTGTGCTGCTGGTAGGGGAGGTGCTATGCACACATCTCAGCATGCTCTGAAGACTCCTTTAGTCTGGTGACAGACAGATGATAGCAGTGCATAGGACAGCCCTGAATGGCTCGCCTAGATTGCCCATGGTCAGCCTGTGTTTCCCTGTGGCACAAGGTAAGGATAATGAAGGGGGTGTATTCTCCATGCTAGAGTAGCAGAGTCCAGTGAGTCACACGTGTCTCCCTGGCCTTAGGCCCTGTACAGACATTCACTTTCTCCTGGGAGAATTGCTGTTCTCCCAGCAGAAACCACAAGTGTACAGATGTCCAGGCTCTTTCTCCCAGGGTACAAATGGTTGCTCCAAGAGAAAAATAGCCTGAGAACAACCAAGGTTAAACCACTTTCACAAGAGTTTCTCCTGGGAGAGCAAATGTGTGTACATGACATAGCTTCTCTCAGAAACCAGAACGAACATAGTTCTTCAGCATCCCTCCCCATCTGCTCTCCAACCATTTGAGCCTTATATTGGAGCTGCACAGGACTTTGGAGTAGTCATAGATGAATTTCTAATTTATGGAAGACATTGAGATACTTGGTTTTGTTTCAAAGCTGCAAATTTCAAAATTTCACAAGCCCAAGTTTTCCACCAGTGACCATCACATACTTTATTATACAGCCTGCAGGCACAGAGTGGAGTGAATGTTCTTCATCCATATGGCCTGGCCCTGAATTAGGAATGGATTCCAACTCTTCAACTTCTTCCTCATGCAGGTTCATTTAGACTAAAGGTTTAATCCTTTACTCACAAAAGTCAATGGTAATGCTCTCTTTGGTTGCAGTTCCTGCAGGATTGAGCCCAAACATCAATAACTTCAGCTTTATACAGGTGAGGTGGATTTCACCCTTAAAGCCCAATCTTTCTTATAGTTAATATCACCTCCCATTGATATCAAAGACAATTTTGCCATTGAATTAAGCAGGAATAGTCATTGGGTATACAGTATCCTTTCTTCCATAACAGATCACAGTAATTGCTACTTTGCAGTAGAGTTCAGGGAACATTTGAACTGATATATCTGATGCTTTCAAGTGCAGCTGTATTGAAATGCAAAGAAATATGAAATACTGGGCTAAGTTTACATATTTTTCAAAACTGGAAAGAAACACTGGGCAAAATCCTTTGGCATCAGTAGCCAGGGAGTTTTGCCATTGACTTCACTAGAGTCTAGATTTCATCCACAGTTTTCATCCCTAGAAAAGAAGCTGTAATCATCTTTTATACAGTAATTTCTTTGATACCCCCAGTCATTTTGTAATGTAATTTTTCAGGCAGTTTATTTGGAACTATTGTATCCACTGTATCCAGTTGTTAGAGATTTTCTCTGAAGGCATTATTATTTTTAATAATCCTCAGAAGTTTTGTTAAAGCAGTATAAAACTTGTGCTCAATAATGCATAGTCTAGGTTCGGCTTTTGTGTCAGATTAGTTCAACTTAAATTTTTGCTGCCATACCAAATAAAAATGTTATTTCTGTTATTTCCCCTCTTTCTTGTTCACGATTCTAGCTTTCAAACATCTTAAATCATCTTGATGGTTTACAGAAAAAAAAATGCAGATTTTAAGTATATGCTCTTCATATGTATATGCCTGATTACCAATCAGAAGTGCACTGGGACAGAAAGTAAGTTTTTTTTATTCATTCAAAATTAAATAGTAGTATGTTTCCTGAGGAACCAAAAATATGCAAATTGTGTAAAGTATTGATTGCATACTAATGTAATGTTGACAAGGCAGAATAATCATGTTTGCAGGTAGGAGTCTTATATGCATTAGGCAGCACAGGTTTTACTGATTATATGGAACTATAATTCAAGCAGTATATGTTTCTGTAAAATAAAATTGTATTCACATACTAAAACCCTCCTACTACATCATGATAAAATGTTATGATCTTTCCCTGAGATTGATTAACAAAAAGAACCAGTGTCTAGTATTAAATCTGATGTGAATGACATTTAAGGTCATGAAAGGCAATCTTAGTGGTACTGGAATCTTTTAATCTTATTTACAGATTATTTCATCAGTGGTTTCTCAGAGTTGCAAAAGGATTTTATTCTAGTATCTTTATTATTTAATTAAATGTTGAAAGTTCAATGTACTGTGTATTTCTTATATTAAATAAATAAACATTCTCTTCTATATATCCCTGAACACTGGGAGTTACAGGAATAAGAACACCATAGTCTCAGGAATATATAGGCTCAAATTCAGGAATATGCAGGCCCAAAGTGGTGCTCTAAAAATTTGGGTCATTAAGAGGTTTGGTGTAATTATGTAAGGAAATGATTGCAATGAAATGAAATAATCTGTGTGCATTAACATTTGGGGATTCTATCATAGAATAAAATACCAGTGATTTTAACTTGCACCTATTTGGTATAGTCCAAAAATCAAATTCAGCCCTGAGAAGAGTGAAGGTATTTCCCACTGATGTTACCTGATCAAATTAATCAGGGTTGAAAAACCATTGCCTTCAGTGGTGTTTCACCAGGAACATCATCTTTGTATTATCTTATATTACCTATCAGTTTTTAGGAGGGGAGGATGTGCAGCATCCTGTCCTCTTTCCTTGTTCAGCATGTAAGATATTATGCTTGTTTCCCATATCCATTAAATGGCAAATCTGTACGAGTTACTACTCTGCCAATTACTGCCACCTTTTTATGACTATATTAGACATCTAAGTCTGGGCCAGGTTTCTTAGGAATGAGCCCAACAATGAAACCAGAAATAGTTACATGCGCTCCAGTGCACTATTGTCTAAGGTCCACTTGTGTGAACAAAAAGGGGAAAGTCAAGGTAAGCCAGTGATTTACTGTGCAGTGATTACTGCACAGTTAACCCAGTGATGATGATTAATACCCAGGTTGGCCTCCCACAGTTTTGAGGGTTCCCACATCCAAGCTCTACTGCCTATATCCTCATGATGTCTGCAGTCATCTAGACTGATCTGAGGATATGGCCTGGGGTTTTTTTATGCTGAGATGCTTCAGGATTATTTCCCCAAACAATTGGATCACTTCATAGGAAAACTGGTTTGTCCTTCAGGACCAATTATAAAAAGGGCACGAGAGAACTCCCAGCTTTCACGTGATTTAGCTGGTATCATCACTACAAAGTAAACAGGCTCTAATCCAAATTAGACTAGGTCCTATTCTATGCCCCCAAGTCACCTAACTACTGCTTAAAGCACCTCCAAACTTGGGTCAAAGTGTGGTAAAGGGCATTGGGTTAAAACCTGAATAAGAACCCAGCTCTCCACACAGTGTTAACATACATCTTCAGGGAGAGGTTAGAGATCAGTGAACTGTGCCTTTCTTCAACCATTCTCATCAGGGGGAGGGGAGACTCCAGTGCATCGTTAACTCCACCATAGAGCTCTAATTATTCTGCAGAACCCTATATTGCTCTCAACCCCCCTCGCACCCATCCACCCCCAGTAAGAAAGTTTGAGGGGCCAGCAATCAGTGAAGCTTTGAAACTGTATAACCAGGAAGTCAGGAAGAAACAGAAAGCTTTGAAGCTACAACAGAGGAACAGGTACTTCAGTGCATATCTGAGATTCACAAATTTTGGCAGCCAAGCAAACCTAAGAGCCCCCAGTAACATGCTCTGGAGAAAACTATCTGCAAAGGAGTGGATAAAGTGTTTCTCTCCCACTACCTACTTTTATGGGTTTTTCCACAGGACAGACAATCTGATCCATTTATTTACTGGCCATTACATAGCTGTCTCTGCTAGGTATTTATAGAACAACAATTGCAAACCACTCGCACATAGGTATTTATAGAGCACCAATCAGACACAGTCTAGCCTAATGACTGATATTAGCATGATGTGACAAATACAAAATCTCTCTCTGAAACAGCAGGGTCCAAACAGCTCAGCTAACAAAACAGGAAACATGGTACATATATTTGCCACCATCACTCCTATCCTATTTGTGACTGTTAAGAGTATTTGTACTTCAAGTACACACAAATAACACCACTATGTACCGTGTATGCATTGCAACATCTTGCAGTGAGGCTTATAGTTTTTGGTGGCATGTACCATGCCTCGCGACAAAAGTAAACACCCAGCATAAGCTGGGTTTTTAGCTGTGATAACCACACAGGCTGCAGGATGGCTCCATGAACAGACTAGAATGGCTTTGCTTTCACTTTCCTCACAGGAATGTCTGTGATTACAAAATGCTACAGCCCATATTCTGATATTGTAAAGTAAATTCAATTTGCTTTATTAATTGGCTGTTCTATGGTCCCAACAGCTTTAGTACCTCTCCAAACACATAGGTTATCCTCCTACTACTCCTTTGAGTATGGTAGTAGTATAACCCCTGTTTTATGGATGTGGAAATGGAGATATAGAAAAAGATTAAGTGACTTGCCCCAGGTCACGGATGGAGTTGGTAGCAAGACAGGCAAAAATCATGGTCCACTCATTCTCAGGCTAGTGCCATAATCATAGAGCATCCTCCCACACACAGCACAGTTTTGTTCTCTCCTACCTAGGTTACTGAACAATTAAATAAAAGGAAGGCTATTTCAAAACCAGTTATTTGCACTGAGTTATAGTTTAAAAGTGATTACATAAATTATTATTGATATTATATTTCCATAGATAAAAACCCTACATAAATGTACAGATGTAAACCTACATATTCCCAGAGAAGGGAGGCACTCACAAATTGTCATTTTTGCTACAGACAGTGAACAATCTCCTTTTAGCCTTCCTTGTCTTATAGTTTGTCTCTGATAGTGGCCATTACTAGATGTTTCAGAAGAATGCAAGATGCTCTCTTAAAAACAAGTATAGAATAATTTGGTGGGGGACTGGGAGAAGAAGAAGCATTAAGGTCACTTTTTTCCTGTTTCCAGGCAGTTCTGAAGTATAACAGTTTCCCTCCCTTATATTTTTTGTCTAATCTTATAACAGTGAATATTATTTACATGCTTTTGTTTAGAAATGTATTCCAATCCACACAATGGACCAATTTCAAATCTAAATTCCAGGATTCTGATTTCAGGGTCTGGCCTGATGGGACAGAGGAATGAATTTTGCATTTTGAAAAATTATGTTCCTGGAATGTGATACTGCTGCACTTATTTCCTTTAGGATGATGCAAAAAAACCCCCAAAAAACCATGTACACATAGAGCTAAAATCTTCTGCTCTGGGGAGCATCCTCCCTCCTCCACCCCTACCCCCTTCAACCACAGGTACCTTAAGCACCTGAAGAAAAACACAGCACAATTGTGCCTATGGGCAGAAGCTGCAAACAGTCCTTCAGCTTCTTAAACCAGTCAGTTTTGCAAAGAGATATTATACATATTTGGATGTTAATTTGAATCAAGCTCTATGTGAGTGCACAAATTAGAGAAAAGTCTCTCTCTCTCTCTCTCTCTGTCTCTCATATGTATATAGAGATATGTGTATACTTCTGTGTTTAAAATAGGCCTACACCCACTGAATATAATGCACATAATACATACACATCCTACACAGTACAGTGCAAAGGACATACTCCAGACTAGGAAGTCAAACATACACAAAGGAATGTGAAAATAGGTTCTACAATTCTATTCTTTCTGTAAGCAGACAGAGGCAGACAGGATGATTGACTGATCAATTGATTTTGATCACAATAATGGTGGAGATTTTGCTATAATGGCCAAAATCACAGGATGAGAGCATTATTGCACTATTTAAGTAAATGTTCACAATCCAAAGGTGATACTTTATCAATTTTGTCTGAAAAAGGCCCACCATTTTATACATTTCACTGATGAAAAAACAGAAAGTCAATACTACTGCTGCCATTTTGTTTTACCTTGAATGAAAGTGTTGTCAGGTGACATTAGCAAAGAAATAGAACACATGCTTGGAAAGGTGCCGTATTGTTTGGCTGCATCATGCACGGTTTAATATAATATAATATAATGTAATATATATTATCTGACTCTGTCAACCAGTAAAGCAAAGTTGTGTGCCAAGGATAGGGTTTTTGCTCTCACATTTATTGTAGCTATCTAACTGGTTTGAAGCATTTGCAAGCGGTTTGTGAACAGCTGAAAAAAAAGGTTTCTGAGAAGTGTTCCCCAAATATCAAAGGCAGCCCTGATGTGATCCTTTCAAATATTAGCCTTTGTGTCAGTTTATGTCTGGAACCTTTTCAAACATTCTAATGTGTCTCGATGCCTTTGAAAAAGTTCTAAGTCTGCTACACATCTCAAAATTATCCACAGCTTACAGGATTTTTCCAATATTGGAAAAGCTGGTGTGTTAAAAATAAACTCCCATAATTCTGAAACTTCTCATATAGCTGGCTCATTCCAAAGGCCTCGGTCCCTTCTCATCTTTTCCACACACTTCTTTCTTTCAGGGATTCCAACTTTGCCTTCTCAAATCATTGCTTTTTCCTACCGTCTCTGTTCCATCTTTCTCCCCTTGTCCCCTTCCATCTTTTTGCTCAGCTGGCTTCAGTTCTCCCCTCTTTCTTTCCAAGCTGCCTTTTTGTGGGGGTTTTTTCCCCCTGTAAGAAACTTTATCACATATGTACTATATGTGGTAGGGCACACTTTCTGTTCCTCAATCCTCCTTGCATTTCTCTCTATTGTTAATACTAATCCAGGCCACATTTCCAAATTTATGCAGGTTATCTTGTAGTAAGGTATACCCCCAGTGAACTCAGTATTTACTGCTCTGGCAGTTTGTATGAGCACAGTTAACTGCACCAGCAGCAGAAAAAGTGACATTAAAAACATAAAGAAGTTGCTTTCACAGACCAGTGTCTTGCAAAAAGGTTCCATTCCAGTTGAAACCACAAAGTTCAAGTGGCTTCCGAATGTACTTAGAAGCTTTCTCCCATTCCTGCAAAACATGACACAATGGTTAACATTTAAAGGCCAGCATCCTTATCTTCGGATTAGATGGTCTTTCTCAGTTTGGACTGCAGAAAACTAATCAGGAATTAAATGTTCCCATTGCTCAGTACCTAGTGCCTTATCCTTTTTCACTTCTGTAAATGAGACACATACTTATTATTTATCCTGGTGTTCACTCAGACCAAGTTAGCCAAAATCACTTGGGAAACATTTGATCTTTAGCTTTTCAAAAGTAAGATTTAGCTCTACTATGTTCAGTTCAGACCACAACACTGGGTATTATTTTAAAAGTTTCAAATACCCTTATAGAAAACTTGGGTACAGTTTAGCCAACCCTGACAACTAAGCAGAGGTATGTATATATGGATGCAAGTACAAGCACATCTGCACTCATGTACATGAATGTATATATACACACATACATATGATTTGTAAAAATACTGAAAGTACCTTTACAAATACTTAGGTTCCCCAAATTAGAAGTTCTATCTAAAAGGAGGCTCTGATGACAGTGAGAAGCTCTTTCCTAATCAGGTGCTGCCTGTTACCAAGCAGAGTAATCTAATTTGCAAGTAGGTGACCTATATGTCTGGACATACCTGATTATTTATTCAACTAATCAAATTATATAGTGTCATTTGATGGTAGGATGTTCACACTGCTGACACGATGTTATTTTTTTTCTTACCAGATAAGGTGAATTGATTCTAATCTATATTACTTTTGTTAGTCATCAGCTGTTACACCTAGGTCTGCCAAGGGGTTTTGTTAAGTTCAATAGCACATGTATCATTAGGTCATAGTCAAGATATGCCTTGTTGAATAAAAACAGGGACCACCAGCACTTGATCAGCTTTGTCTACATACCAGCAGTTCAAGTGCCAGAGTACCTTGCAGTACCTTGCTCCCACAAGCAGGCTGGTGCATTTGCCCAGTTCCACCTCTTTTTCTCGGTCTGCATCTGTATTAAGGGGGGGGGGGAGAAAGAGAATACCACGCATTAGATGCTTCATCTCCTTAGAAAGCTCCCTTCTCCCCCCCCTTCTCGAGAGCAAAAGGCGTTGGAATGTTAAGTATATCTTTCCATCCCAGGCGTGTCCTCGCAATCCATGTTTTATAATTAATTTCAAGGCATGTGTCACAACCAAGACACGATGCAGTAACTTGTTTTTTGATTGATTTAATCCCCCTACGATATCTACCGAAAACGTCAACCAACAGCCCTTGGGAGGGATCAGCTTGGGGGTCTAATCAGAGCGGTGTGTGTTTGTGTGTGTGTCCCGGAGAGGGGCAGTAGCTAAAGGCCTCGGAGGAGCTCGATATTTACAAGATCCTTTTGTCAACCCAGTACATTATCTAAGGGGGGTGGGGGGGAGCTGAGGATTTAGTGGGAAAGAAGGAGGCTTTTAAAATATATAATTCCGAGATGCTCCTGGAGCGGACTAAGCCTCCGCTGTGACAACGGCTGGGAAGGTAATAACAACTCGTTGTTGCCATTGTGGTTCCCCTCCTGGATGCGAAGGCGCTGACCTCTCGTACCTCGCAGGGGTGGCTTTTGCCGCTGCTGCTGCTGCTGCTGCTTGTTGTTGTGGGGCGGCTCTCTGGATAGACAGCCGTCTGCTTTAGGCTCCCAGTGTCTAAGCTGCGGAGTCTAATCGCTGCCATCTCTGTGACCCTTAATGAGCTGGCGCTTGGGCTGGGAGCTGCGCTTCTCTATGGCTCTGCAGCAGCAGCAGCAACAGCCCGGAGCCCCCCAAGCCGGAGCCAGTTCCCAACGCTGCTGGGGAGGGTGGAAGTGAGAGGGATGCCCTCCGGTGCCTGGCGGCTCCTCTCTCCCAACCCCTTCCCCCCCACCCTCTCCTCCCCACTTAGCAAGAACAGAAGAAAGCCTAGCCTTTTTTGGATCCTCTCCCTTTTTCTCGAAAGCTCCCCGTTTGGTCCGGAAACTCTGCGCTATCGCTCGGATCTGAGCGATGCACTCTGGCACAGGCAGAGGAATAGCCAAGCGGGGAAAGTTTGCCCGGGGGTGGGAGGCGGGAGCCGGCCTTGGCAAAGTTTGGGGGAAGTTAGTGGCCAGGGTCGCGCTCCCCGGCGGCAACGGGGAAACTGACCAGGGCGCGGGCGGACGGGCGGGAGAGGGGAAACAGACAGGGCTGGCGGCCGGGAGACCCGCGGCACAGATCGGGGCAGGGCAGCACCGGAGAGCGGGGATGCGAGGAGCAAACATGCAGGGCTCCTAGAGCGAGAGCTCCCTGCAAGCGTGAGCCTTAGGAGGAAGGAAACATGCATGTGCAGTACCTGTTTAGGGAAGGCATTAGCTGGAAGGGGGAGGGGGGAGCAGGCACAGGGAGAGGCAGCAGGGGAAACCTCCGCCAGGAGGCAGGACAACACCCGGGCATCACCGGACAAGTGCTTTTGCTTCGCTGCTTCACGCTCCGGGCTCCGCGAGTTGCGAAGAGCACATCGGAGTGTTTCAGGCGCGAAGAGCAGGATTGGGTTTCGCCCCAGTCGGCAGAACCTGGGCGATCTCTTCCTCCCCCCCTTTAAAAAAAGTCAGATTGGGGAGTGGGGATATGAATGGGCTGGCAAATCTGAGGTTAGCCCCCCTCCCTATCCCCCTTCTTTTCTGTCTGACACAATACGGGAACGATTTCATCGCTAAGCGGTCTCCAGCAGGAGCAGATGTAAAATCGCAGCCGAGCCCTTTAGAGTCGCTTTCAGCGCAGTCCTGCGTTGGATGCTGCAGACAGCTTCGGTGAGGGGCACTTGCCTTCTCCTCCGAAACACTGCTCCCTCTCTCCGCGAGGGTGTCGAGCGGGGTGTGCTCTCAGCCATCTTTCCCCCTGACCAGGAGGCAGTTCGCCCGCAAGAATCGGGGATGCTGCCCCGGGTAAATCAAACTTAGTTGTTGTGATCCTTGTCCCCCTCCCGCCCCCCCCGCCCCCCTTCCATCTCCACTCCTCCCCGCCACTCGCCTGAAAAGCGCAAACTTGCCTGGAAATGGCACTTCAGCTTTAATGCGAGTCTAACTAGCCCATTAAATATGATCAACATACCGTTTGCACGGAATGAAACCTTTCCCAGTCCTGATTGCTCCAAAGGGGAATCACGTCCTACCTCCCACCTTCCCCAGCTCCATTCTCCCAGTGTACACACACTTGTAATTACTGGTGATTGTGCTAATGCAACCCTGAGCAAAAGCATGCTGGTGCTGCGGAGAGGGGAGGCAGGGAAATACCGTTAATTTCAGGAAAATACACGTGGATTATGCTCTCTCTTTGAGGCGGTTGTACCTTTGCACACCCTGTAGATCCTGCGCGTTGCACACAACCCTCCAGAGCCGAAAGGGCTCCTGTGGCTCACTTAATGTATATTTTTTAATGGATCACCAGGTGATCGGGAGAGAAATGATGTGTCGCTTTGTGCGAACGGCAAAAGGGGAGAAAGTGGGAAGAGGACTTGTTAGTATTGATTCGAAACAAGCCGTCCGCTCTTGGTATAATTTCTGCCGTGATTGTTTCTTACATAACTCGCTGCTTCCAACGCGCTCAGAAAAAAAAAAAAAAAAAAGAGTATAATAAACCATCGGGCCTTCTGAGAGCTTAATTCCCCTCCTGCAGGAGAACAGGGGACTGGAGTGCGATCAGTAACTTCCTTCAGCATCATTTGCTTTACCTTTGCAAAGGTTGAACGGTCCCTTTCTTAACCTAATATTTTTTTTATTTGTTCAAATGACATCCAGCCTTCCCCCCCCACCCCTTCCACACACACACCTTTTCTTTTCATCATCAGCAAATAAAGATTAGGTGGGCAGATTATAGAAAGCATTTTCAGGACTGTGCTGATCTTTATTCCAGAGCCTTTGTGATGATATTGATGATGATGATGGTCAAGTGGACAGTTTGATTTTTGTGTTTGGAGCTAGTTATAAAGAATCAATATTATATCAAGGGGTAACTTTCGTGATAAAGGACTTTAACCACTCTGGCTATTCATCATAAGTCTGTAGCAAGCAGATAGGTCAAAAGAAATTATATTGCACTAAAGAGTGTGTCTTCTTATCTCTCCCATACCAGGGGAATAAAGGACAAGCCGATCGATACAGTAGCTGCTGTATACTTCTTGCAATTATCAATAGCTGATTTCGTCTTTTGAGGCCTGCATCTATTAATACAAACTAATAATAATCTTCTGAGCATATCTGTAGCCAAGGGGATAAAAGTTTTCATACTTGAGAGCGCTATTTGTGGAGCCTCAGTTCCTGAACCATGTTATTCTAGTCTACAAAGAGCTATAGCATATTCCTCTCGCTACTCATTTTAAGTGACATATAGATGTGTGAATGTAAAGGACTGTATTGCCGGGTGCCTGTGTATATGCACACAGTAAATATATTATCGCCTGTGTGCATATAGATAAATGCAGACAGGTCGTGCTCGTGTGATATTTTAATATGTACAAGGCGTCAATCTGCACGTAAACCTTGCATCTATCTATACGTGCACGTTTCTAACATCTATATGCTGCCTCTCCAAGATCTATATTTGCATGTAGGCTGTACATAGCCCATATCCCTGCTGCTGAAAAACGTTTTGTTAAACTAATCATAGAATAATTTCGGATAAAGAACAAAAAATATTGATGGTAACTGGAGTTTGTTAAGTGCGAGTAGGAGGCTTAGTGTATATGAATCGATGTTTATTAGGATCTAATAGTGACATGATATTAAATAAAACGAAAACTAACTTAAATGTTTAAGGCAAAACGTTTAGGAACGATTGTGCTGTGGACTGGTTCTATAAATCTGACGGCGGGGCTAGTTGCTTTCTACAAAAAAAAAATTCTAATAGAAAAGAAACATCTTTATAATTGACATTTGACATGCTGTTTGGGTTAGGCTGTGGTAGACCAAGCACAGATTTCCCTCTGATGGAAACATTTATCATCGTGATTGCTCCAGAGTGGCAGGTGGTGTTATCAATTACCTCTTCTTACCAATAATAATATTAGTATGGTAATATCTTTGCTCAAGTGAGAACGAATTAGCGGTCAGTTGTTACAGCCTCAAACAGACAAAATAGTGCTACGTTTAACCCCAAGGTCCTCACACAAAAGTTGGGGTGGGGGGAGTGGGTGAAAAAGGGGCATCAGATTGCAGGGAAGGGGAACAGATAATAGAAAATGAAGTCCAAATAATCGGACCCCTCCTCCCCTTAGGAAAGAAGTTGCTGAAGCAAAATTTTTAAAACCTCCAATCTGACACGAACTGTCAGATCCATCTGCTTTCCATGCGGGTTTCTGAACGCAAACCTTATAGATAACATATATGCAGGCAGAACTCTTTAGACTCTCCTTGTTAACTCAAGTTTTCTAGTTTGGGGGGGTTTGTTGCTGAATAAGTGATACGAATTAAGGCAAACACCTAATTATGTGCCCCCTTAATGTAAAAAATACCGTACTAATTGGTAAATAATATTATTAAGCAGACAACATAATAACGTGTCGCTTCCTAAAATGAAAACACCATTCCAAAGAGAAAGACAATTAACAAATTAGATTTAATTACAGGGGAGAAAAAAACCCACAACTTTTCCTTTTTTCCATCACTATTAAAAAAATTTTAATGGACCCACCAGTCCTGGAGCGAGGGCTCTGAGTCTAAGTGCAGCTCATGCACACACGGACCCAGTTCTGTACTGTACAGTGTTTATCTGTGCCCACATACGGATCTGCTTAGACACCGATGTGTTCTGTCAATTAGTTTTTTCTTCTGGAGTGGCCATATTTTTTACAGCTCAACCTCTGCAAATATTTCGGGGTTTTGTTTAGGTCAGCTGGAGAGATTCATTAAAAGAACCGTGAAAAAGTTTTCAGACTGACAGGGCAAGAGGGGGCGGGGGCAGAGGGATTAGAAGACTCTTTATGATAACTTCAGCCTGCGTCCCCTTTCCCTGGTGAGATGGACGATTTCTCACCTAAGCCACTCATAAAAGTTTCGCCCTAAGATTTAAAGCGAAGGTGGCGACTCTTCGCTGTGTGTGATCGGAGGGGCACACGCAGGTGTGGGGTAGAGAGACCCCAGTGATCATTGCAACAAAGTCTTCCCTCTAGTGAGCTATTCAACGAAATCTGAATGTAGCTTGGATTTAGGAAGACGCAGAGCCCTGCAACTCTAACAACTCTTTCAGTGTCTCGTTTCTTTCAACAACAAAAAAAAAGCCCTATAAAATGTGTCACTTGTTGTAACCCTAGAATATGTAAATGTCGAGAGATACAAATCTGGTAATTATGCCTTTCTTGCCTTTGTGATCTCCAATGTTCATTAAACATTAAAGACTGGATTATTTAATTTTCCACTTAAAGATTCTTTCACATCTCGCAAAATCATATTACACTTGTGATTTTCTCTTACAGAAGACAACGGCAGGCTGATGTTTTTTAACTATAACACTCTCGAGCAATTGTGTTCTTTTTTTTTTACCACCGTTATGAGAAATGGGCTTTTAAAATCCCTAGGCAAGTCCCCATTGTGCTACTGGTGAAACTAAAAGACCTTGAGAAACAGCAGATGCTAAAGTTTAGGAAGAAAATGTTGATTGATCAACAGCAGCACAATGCCTTCAGAAGATGACTGGATGAAAATTGACACATTTCTGGTGCTGCTGCAACTGGGGGGAAATGCCTATGCCAGGTTAAAGTGCAGCTTCTCTGATTCCAGGCAAATGTTTCAGCTACAGTGGGGAGCCGGGCTTTTTCACCTCGAGCAAATCGGGAGAAAGGTACCTATGTGACATCTGAAAGAGAAGATGTAAAGCGATCATTTCATTCCCCATGGCAGTTTGTGAAGGTTACTTGAACGCTCTTAAGGGATCCCTCTCATCTGGAAAAAAATATAGGCACGTCTGTCTCCAGAAACACCAGTGTTACGTGGGCGGGCAGTGTATTCCTTCCTCATGGTGGGAAGACAATGCTCAGTAAATGGGGTCCGTGCCCTCCCTTCTTATTGGAAAATTATATGAGAGTCGAGATCTTTCAGTTGGGAAACACTCAGGCTGCCAAACTTTCAGGCAAGATAGGCTTCTCCGGAGGAAAGTTAGGGGAGAATGTAGAAAGCCTAGGAAGAGGGGGGTTTCTTATTGTATAAATGGGGGGATCCTAGAAAAGGGACGCGTTTCGCAACCACCCCAGTTGAGTCCAGACAACATATTTGTCTCCAGACTCTGAAGCCATGTCTCTAGCGTGGCTGTGGTTTTAGGGTGTGCTTCTGATCGGATATTGAAAGGGGGAAAAAAAAGCTGGAAGCAGACATGGCAATGCACTCTGCAGACCGGCCTAACCCGATGCCTCTATAACTGGCCCTCGGCACGCGCAAGCCCCTGCACACGTAAGAGTAGGGAAGAGACCCCGGGCTCGGAGATAGCATCCGTGCGCAGAGGATGGAAAGGCAACACCCGGTATCAGGAGGGGAGCTGGCCACAGGGGAGGCTCCCGAGGAAGCCAGGGCTAGTGTGGCTGAAGGGACTGGACTGGTTTGGCGGGTCGGGCCGGGTCTCGGCCCGCAAGCCCTTCCCGCCCGCCCCTAGGAGAGGCAAGGTGGGCTCTTGGCCCCGCGCTCCCGCCGGGGAGAGGCAGAGCCACTGGAGCAAAACAAAGGAGCGGGGGGAGCAGATCCGAGAGGCTGATCTGTAAATAATATTAACAACGAAAAGCCCCGAAAAGGGGGAAGGGAGAGGGGAAAGGAACTGAACAACTCTGTGTCTGTGTGCGTGTGTCTGTGTGCGTGTGTATGGGGGGGGGGGGGAAGAGTGCCCTTTCCTCGGTGCACTGATGCGCGGGATGCTGAGCCGATCAGTAACGGTGTGGTACATCCTAGCGGTGGCTCCCTGGTATGGGAGCGCTGGCACGCGTGTGTCGGTGTGTGCGTGTGTGAGAGAGAGACAGAGTATGTGTGCGTGCCTGTGTGTGTGCGAGTGTGAGTGTGTGCGCGCGCCTGCGTGTATATGTACGTGTGCATGTGCGTGGCTAGGTGTATGCATGTATGTGTGCGTGTGCATGTGCGTATGTGTCTGCGGGCGCATGTGTCTATATGTGTGCGCGCGTGTACACGTGTATATGTATGCATGTGTGTGCGCGCGTGCATATATGTGTGTGCGCACGTGTATACATGTGTCTGTGCGGTCGTGTGCATGCATGCATGTGCGTGCGTATCTGCATGTGTGTATATGTATATATGTGTGTGTATATGTGTATGTATGTGTGCATGTATGTGTTCGTGTGTATGTATGTGTGCGCGTGTGTATGTGTGTGTGTCCCCTTCAAGGCTCCCAGCAGAGCCCGAAGAGACAACTTGTAGCTGCAATCCAGACAGCGCGGCAGGTCCAGGCGAGGCAGGGACTGGGCGATGCCCCCCCCCCCCGGGGGGCTCGCCATCACACCCCTGTAGGAAGGGGGGGCGTCTCTTTCCTTCCCTCCAATTTAAAAGCAAAGAGGGGGGCCGGGGGAGGGGGCCGGGAGCCGCGCGAGGCGGGAGGCGGCGGGGAGCTGCTGGGGGAGGAGGCGGAGGTGGAGAGCCGGCGGGAGAAGGAGGAGCCGCCGTGTGACCCGCACCGCTCCCAAACTTGAAAGTTTATCTGCCCGAAATCAAGAGCCGCCGCGGCGCGCACAGTCCTCCTTTTACACGGAGAAGGAGGCATCGATTGGCGAGAGCCGGGCGTGCAAAGGCAGGCTCCAGCCCCGGCGAGATGGCGTGAAAGGCGAGGGAGGGGGGTGGGGGTGCAAAAAAAAAAAGAGACAGAGAGCAAGAGAGACCCTTGCAGCAGCAGCACCAGCCACCCCCTCGCCAACTCAGCCTGAGAGAGCCGGCGAGCCCCGAGCGCGGATCGATATTGTTTGCTGGAGACCGAGGAAGTCTTTGCTCATCCCAGGCGCCAGCAGCCCCTGGGCACGGGCAGCCCCGAGCGCAGGAGGGGGGCAGTGTCACCAAAACCAATAATCATCCTCCTCCTCCTCCCAACCTGAGACCGAGCACGGAAAAAACAAAACAAAACAAAAAGACAAAACTAAAAAACCCAACCAAACTTCCTAGCCATGGACAACAGGAAGTGACCGGCACCAGCACCGGGGGAGGCTCTGCTCGGAGAGCGAGAAGCTGCGAGACAAAGAAGCAGCCGGGGGAGGTGAAAAGACACACAACTGCCCCGGGTCTCCTGGGGAGGGGTGAGGGAGGAGGATGGAGGAAGAGCCCGACACGAGACCGTGAAGATCCAAAGGAGCCGCGAAAGTTTCCTCCCTTCCCTAGAAGAAGAAACTCGGAGGCCGGCCCGCAGCCATCCCATGCCATGCCCAGCAACTTGTGGCCCCAGGGAGAAAAACAGGACGCAGGACGAGCCCGCGCCGTGTAGGAAGAAAAAGAAGACGAAAAAGCCGAGGCAGGAGGCAGCCCAGCTCCTGGGGAAGCGGGGGGGGGGGAGGAGGAGAAGGGGGAGAGGCGCCCAGCCCGCAGCCAGTTGCCCCTCGCCCATATGCGGGGCACAGTGCGCAGCCCGCCGCCGCCGCCGCCGCCGCCGCGCGCTTTGCTGCTGCCGCCGCTGCCAGTGCCTCCCGCCGCCGGGCCCGGGGAGCCGCCCGCTTCGGCGGAGTGAGGCGGCTAATTGCGGAGCCCCCCGGCCTTCATTTACATATGCAGCCCGAGGCCGCTGGAGCCGGGCCAATCCGCGCTCGCCCCCAGCACCATTAATCGCCATGCATTATTCACCGGCGTAATTACCGAGCCCCATGCGCGAGCCGCGCCGCCGCCCCAGCCCGCAGCGCCGCCGGCCCCGCACCGCGCGCACCCCGCCCGGCTGAGCCCGCTCGGCGCACGGCTGCCTGGCGGGGACCACTTTGGGGTTTGTTTGTTTGGTTGGCTTTGGGGGGGGGAAGAGGGGGGTTAGGCTCTCCCCCCGCCCCCGCAACTCGACTTTTCTCTGAGACCCCCCCCACACACGCACGCTGCCCCCCCCCACACCCCCATAACCACCTCCTTCCACCTCTCGCTGATGCCTCTGCAAAAAGCAGCAGCAGGCAGCCTCAGTTAGCAGCATGTCTCGTCGGAAGCAAGCGAAGCCCCAGCATCTCAAGTCGGACGAGGAGCTGCAGGCGGAGGTAGTTTCTGAGCACGGTAAGGGCTCTCCCTCTTCTGGCTGGGGAGGGGGGGCGATGGTGCTTGGAGCCGGGGGGCAAGCAGCAGCTTTCCGGGGGGGGGGGGCTGGAGCAGGCGGAAAGCCGGGGGGGTGGGGGGGAAGGAAAACAGCGAGCAAAGAAAAGTTCCTAGTTTCTGCAAGTTTCCCCAGCTCATGTCCTCCGAGCCCGCCCGTCTGCGCACTCCCTCCTGGCCCCAGCCAGCACCCCCGACTCGGTCTGAGGAGCAGCCCCTCTTCCTCCAGGAGGGTGCACCCCCCCAGGGGAGCCCCTTCCTACCCCCTCCTCTCCACTGCTTGCAGGGAAGAACGGGCAGAAATGCCACTTCCCTGCACAGTCCCTTTGGGAAGCTGGGGTGCGGAGGTGGCTGTGGAGAGCCCACCCCAAGTCCAGCCACAGGGACTGACCCCTCCACCCCCATCCCATCCCCTCCAGTGTCTCCCTGCCCCTAACTCCTCCCTCCCAGAGGGGCATGGGACACCCCCTAGACTCTGCTGCCCCAGCAGCCCTGCCAGCGTCCCCTGCTACCTCTAGGGCCTAGAGGTAGCAGGGTTGCGGGGGCAGCAGAGTTGGCCCGAAAAGCCCAGGAGCTCTCTTTTTTTTTGGGTGGGGGGGACTATCTCCCTTAGTGTTGGAGGTACCCCTCCCTCCAGCTCTGGGGCAGGGGGCAGCTTTCTTTCTCTCGCCCCTCTGCCCATTCTGTGCAAGCCCCCCCACCATGCAGATGCACGTTTTTTGCTATTTCTAGATTGCCCAAATGGCTGGTAAACAAGTGTCCGGGGTTGCCAGGAAGGATCTGATCCTTGTCTGTCATTCCTGCCAGGCAAACAACAGTAGCAAGTGTGTTGGGGTTTTTTTGTTGTTTTTTTTTTAATTAATAACCCCCTCAATACTGTATAACCCACTCTAGAGGTCCAGTTTGCAAAGGGATCCCCCAGCCCCTTCTGCCTTGGCCCTGACAACTTCGAGGGCTCCCGCTTGAAAGTTTCCTTTCCCTCCTGGAAGACACTGGAGCATTTTTAGTGTCTTGAGCAGCCAAGTGAGACCCTCTCTGTTTCCTGCGTGCTGCCTAGGCCCCCACGTGCCTGGATTTGAACAGGGGGAAAAAAGCCCCTTCTTCCTAGTGCTTCCAAACTGGGATGTTTTACTAGTTGCATCCAGGGGATGCATATGAAAGTTGGAGACTAGGGAGGATTTTGACTATTGTATGTGAACTTTACAACCTTTAAAGCTTAAGGGCCGTGTGTGAAGCCCCTTCATCAGGTTATAACATCTGTCAGATTGGCGGATCTTCAAGCCCAGGACTACCACCCCCTCTTCTTTTTTTCTTTTTTTTTCCTTCCCTTTCCAGAGTATTGGGAAAGGGGGGTGGGGTGTCTACACAGTCCAGAGAAGGCAGGAAGGGTTTGCTACTACTGCAAAAAAAAAAAAAAAAGCCTTCTGGGTCCTCACAATAACAGCTGAGAAACAAAACACCATGTTCTCCCTTTAAGGAGAGCAGTGACAGTGTAAAAATCATTAAATGGAAGCAAGCAGGTCAAATATATTCTTTTTAATTATGTAAACAAGATTAATTAAGCACAGTGCCCGTTGGGGAGGATTCTTGGTTTTTAAAAAATGTATTTTTCGCATTGTACACTTTTAAGTGTTCAGAATCCTTTTCAGGATGGGGGGGGGGGGGCAAGAAACCACTACTTCATTATGACACTTCTAGTGAGTTAATAAATTGAAGAAAATTGTTAAACTAGGTTTCTGTTTTGTTTTGTTTTGTGAATCTTATCTATGTAGCCATGTCACCCAAGATTAGAACAGGAGATATGCTAAAAAGAAATGCTTGCATATGGTGGGTAGATTAAGGACAAAGAATCTTTTTGTCATGGAAATGGTTTTTTTTTCCTCCCTTTTTTTTTTGGTTTTGTTTTGTTTACTTCATCACATAGAATTTCTCACACTTGGTTTGTTTTGTATTGCCCTCAATGACTACATGATCAAATGAATGGATTTATTTCTGCCGAATGAGAAAGACAGTCTTTCCATCAAAAGGACTACATTGCATCCCAGTGAGGAATTTTAAAGCGTTATTATTGTGGTCCCTGAATAGCTCAAAATCGGCTTTCACAGCAGCCCTAAAATGCAACAATGTAAATACTATCCAGCTTTAGAAGGCTGTTATCAAAATGTGCTATGTTCCCTTTTATTAAAACATATTTTAATTAATAGAGTGAAGCCCATCATAGATTAATAGTTAAGCTGAAGAAGTACTGTTGGTTCTTCACTTTCATTTCAAAATGAGAACAAGGTGAACTTAGTTGAGGGGTATGTAGTGCACATTTGTGTAGTGTTAATCATTTTACGTGTTATACCATGAAGTCCAAATAGTGCTATAATAAGAGGTCAGATATTTTTAAGTGCACAAAGAAAACGTTAGAAACACAACATTTCTTGTCAAGTCGTTGCTTTTCATTTCTATTCACAGTTGTAATCAAGATATTGCCACAGTTCCTGGGCATATTTTGCAACAGGCCAAAAATAGTCTGCATAGGACAAAACAGACAAGGAGCCTATCTGTAGTTTCTAAAGGGAAAACTATTAATTATTCTTTCATCTGTAGCCTTTTAAACATTTTTAGTCAAAATGCTATTTATAGAAATTATTATAATCCCCCATATTAAGTTGAGGAAAGTTATTTATTTAGTATAATAATACCATATTTAAATACCTATATATATATATATATGTGTGTGTGTGTGTGTGTGTGTATGTATATGTATGTATATATATATATATATATATATATATATGGGAAGTACTTACCTTATTATAATAAGGGAAGTACTTTAAAAGAACATATTAAAAGGATTCTTCATGTAACTAAAATAAAGTTTAGAAATAGCTAAAAGAAACCTGACAGCTTGGACAACAGAATAAAAGCTGAACATTGGACAATATATCAGATTATATTGAAGTTTGCCAATTTTGGTGGTGATATTACAATAGTAGTTTTAAAAATGAAGTAAATATTTATTAGTTTAGTTTGTAGTGCAGCATAGTACAACTGAGTTCAAACAACTGAGAAGTCTCAGTTTGGTGGTTTGGTAAGAGACTGTTTGAAAACTGAAGATAACTGACAATGTCATCAGCTACAAATTTACATACAAAATCATTTAAATTTTTTAATGTGGAATGCTCAAATACACTTTTTGTAATCTGGAAGAGAAATGTTTGCAAACAGTTAATAATAATTGCCTAGCCAATTGCAGTGTAGAACAGTGAACAAAAGACTACACAAAACTGTCTTAAGGATGCCATACTGAAAGAAATGATGCAAATCATTTAAACTAGTGGCAGAAGACTTGAAATTACTATAGTTGATATCAGATACAAAATCTTCTTTATATATTTTGAGTAAATTTAATTGCAGATATCCTATGCTTTAAATTGCTATACTACAACATCATAATTCTGAGCTGCTTGTAATCTGTTGATTTAGGCAAAAAGTGTTACTAGAAAACAGAAATATTATAGGCATATTTGAACCAGAACGATGTGTGCTATTAAAGGAAGATGACAATCATTTTTAAAGTAAAAATAATCGAAATTCAGTTTATCTAATGTTAAAAAGTGATTTCAGGATTGTAGAGCTAAAGTTCTAGGAAGGGTAACTATGGCAATTGATGCTTTGGACTTTTTTCATGCTAAGCTAATGGCGAAGATGTATCGTTTAGTTTAGGTGAAGGGAAAATCTTAAAGGAACTATAGAACTGCAGTTTTCTAATATGATTTTGCAATCAGATATTTTGCTTTTTAAAAAATAGATATCATTATAGTAAAGTTTTTTTCTGCTTTGCAAAATGCATAATATATTTTAAACCAATGTATCTTCTTAAGGCTGATGAACTGGAATTGTGATATGTGTGTTTTTTAACATTTAGTAGCGGCAGCTGTTTTTGGAAAAAAATACTGCATCCAGTTATACCAATTCAGTGAGAATAACCATTTTCCTTGAAAAAAAAATCTCTTTTATTTGAGTATATGCAGTAAAGATATATCCTACAACTACAAGGAAAAGTCTGCATATGAAAAAATACAGAGGACACTGTAATGCAATTTAGAAATATAAATAATTGTTTTATCTAGAACATGAAAGGTGACAGCAAGCAATGAGTATACATGAAACTCCTATAATTTTGAAGACATTCCTTCTGAAGAAACTAGACCAGAGATGGCTTTTTTGATTTGGAAAAAAATAACATTTTAAGAGCCAAACGAAGTATTGCTGATTAATTTCCCCTTTGATAAAATGGAACAGTTGATATTATTCACCTATACTTTGGGAATTTTTGCACATACTTCTCGTACAAACTTTGTAACATATATTTGCATCATATATTTTTGATTATGTAGAAAGGCAGCGGGCATAAAATACACGGGTTAACAACAGGAATTATTTAACAAGTTAATTATTTGGTGTGTGCAAGATGATGGGGAAAGTATGCAAAAGTAGGTCAGTTTTCATTGCATGCTGTTAGGCATGCAGAAGTTTTGTCATTGATCTTGAAGCAGACATAAGTGCATTTTTTCTTTGGGAAATTTTTAAGGTGCTTTTCCAAAATCTTCTATAATTAATATCAGCAGGGTGCTAGGATATCTAAATATAGAAGTTCAAAATAACTGATACTTGCCAAAATACGAGAGAAATTCTAATTCTAGAAGAAAGCATTCAAATTTCCTTTTAGTAAGATTTTTTTTTTTTTAAGAAAAAGGAAAATTCAAACAAATGGCCATAGATACTAGCTTTGAAAAATTAAGTCCTGGAAAGAAAATTGTTTGTTTTTTTTCTTTGTATGATTTGCTGACTGATTGTCAAGCCAGGACAAGGATATCTGTAGTCCATCCATTGGTTAAGATGTGAGTCACTTAGGTTTGCTGATAATAAAGCAGATATGACCTGATCATCAAATAGTTAAGTTCTGACACATTTTATACAAAATAAAGCACATATTAAACATACTTTTTGAAATATTTAACTTGTAATCTGACAGTAATTCTCCACAAATTTTTCAGAGGAAGCAGTATCAAATCTCGTTACAGTGGTTAATTTTTGCTAAATCCTGTGTTTCAACATAAAAGGCTAAAATCCCGTTTGCTTTACTTTCACAAAACCATGCTCTCAATGTAATGGGAGTTTTCCATGAATAAGGCCAGCAGAGTGGGCCATAATAATGTGTAGTTTTAGGGCCATGTTTAGCAACAATACTTTTCAAGATAGGTTCTGGTTTGTTTTTTTTTATTTTGTTTGATCAAGAAAATTAGGCTGCAGATTGGAAAAGACAGAAAAATCTTGGATTATAGAAAGCATAAGCTAGTGAAATACTGAATTTTGTTATGTATTTTAAATACATGAGTAAAAAAAGGCATCGGACGTGGGAAGTTTTCAGTTTTGTTCTAATTTACTGTACCCAGTCTGAGTATACAGGTATGGCACACAAGAGAGAGTTTTTTTTCCTTTAGTTTTCTGTTGGGTTTTTGTTATTTTTAATATTGTGCTTCCTCATCCCAGAAGGAAATAAAACTCTTTCCCTGCCCCCCATGATGGGAAAGTATTCCAACATTTTATTGCTAATTGATTATTAGTATATCCTACAGTTTATTGGGGGGGGGGGTTCAATCCAAACTTAAACAGGTTATGTTTAACATTCAGGACCACCTCTTGTATTTTCCGGGCATTGTTGCTCAGTGTACTATAGAGAGTCTGTTTGGTGTCAGTGAAGAGGTGGGAATGCATGGAGTGCCAACAAGCTTCCAAAGGACTCTCCCTGAGGGTGGGTAGTTAGAAGTGCTTTGACAAGGCTTGCTGATTTAACCTTTGCCTGCTTTGCCCTGCCAGGGGTGGCCACTAGATGTCAAGCTCATAATACAATTAGTGCATCTGTGCAGTTGACCTTGGCAGCACGGCTTACCACTCACTGTTCTGTTAAGTGTTAACACTGAATTTGAGTGTTAACTAGAGATCCCTGTGAGTTTGCTACATGCTGTACGGCTTATCAAATGCCCATCTAGTTCAGCACAAGTGTTTACAGTTCTTAAAGAAGGAAAAAAAGGTTTCCTTTTGTACAGTCTTGCATCTTGAACCGCTTAATTAACCCTGCAGGTGCCATAGCACTTTTGTTTCAGTTAATCAAAACAGTCTTTTTATTTCCCATTCCAAGAGGGTCCCCAAAATAGCCCTGTTTGTTAATTCCATTTCATTATTTTATTTCTGTGTGTAATGTTTCAGCAATAATAGGTTTGTGTTGCTTTTTATGCAGCTTTAGTTATCCAGCACAACACTGCATTATAATAGAGAATGATAAATGAGCAAAGTGAACTAGACAGTTAGCATTGGGCTACTTGGAGTTTGATCCTTCAAACATTTAAATGTACACTAGTAACTTCACTTGGAGAAGTAATCTGTTTGACTCCCACATTCATGTGTTCTGTCGTAACGTTCATAACTGTTTGAAGGATTGGGCCCATAATTGGCTTCTCCTATTGGTGGTGCAACTGTTTTGTTTGTTCAGACACTGGTTGATTTTTCTTCTGCAGGGTTAGGTGTTCTAAAATTATTAAGTTTAAGATCTGTTCAACCATAAGCTTTCTGAAACAGGGAAACTATGTAGAAACCCAATATTTGATTTCATTCTTTAGCCTTATGTAATTTTGTACTTTCTATTTCAGTACCAGCTACATTAGAGAGATCAACCTTGACAATGTAAGGATACCTAATAAAAACTTTCTATGTTCCACATTTTTTTAGAATCAACAAATGAAGCATGTTTATATGTAATAAAAAAGAGAGATGCACAAATGTATTTATACATATGTCATAACAGACAGCTGAATAGCTTATAGCATCTAGAAAGTATAACAAAACATCTTATTATTTGATACAATATCCTGCACAGATATTTGAAACAATTTGTGAATGTTGTATCTGTTCCACATCTGTATACATATATAAAGGCACTAGTGTTTTAGATAACTAGTGCTTCACTGCACAGATTAGAAACTACACATGTATTAAACAGAATACAGTTAGTGACTGTGCCACAGGTGGCTGTTACTTAACAAATTCTGAGATTTAGGCTACTGAATAGATCAAACTAAGTATGCCAGGTCAATATGAGTTTTTGCATAGCAAGAGTGCCCTCCACTGTTGAAATCCATATTAACAGCCTTTGTGGCCTGTGAAAAAGGACAGAAAAATTTTCTATTGAGTCTGGAATTTCTTCTACATTGTTAAACACAGTAGGGGTCTCTATTTGTCTCCTCCTGTTTCACAGCTTGGGCTCAGTATGTGATAATTCATCTTTCTTTATGGGATTCAAAGCTATCATAAAGAGTTAAAAAGAAATAATTTGCAAGAAAATAAATGTCTTCTAACAATTTAAGAAAACTTTTTAAAAAGCTTGCTTTTAAGAGGTGAAAAAGCTAAAGGAAAAAGTAATACTTTTCTTCTCGGGGATCAATAAATTATTGTGAGGTTGCTACCTCAAATAGGAAAGCTAAGCTATTTCTGAAAGAAAAAGAAATGTTACTTTTAAATAAAAAAAAACAAATACATTATTAAATAGTTGCCTACTCTGACAATAAATATTGTTCCAAGTCTTGCCACACCACTTTTCAGTGATTAGAAGTGTTATTTATAAGATCTCTTGCTAAATATAAAAATATTGCTAAGAGCTGCTCATTGAACTGTCTATTAACTATGCATGTGAGAGCTTTCTACAGCTAGTTTCATGACTAAATGTCACTTTACCTGTAGCTGACAATAAATGGTATGTTTTCCAGAAATTTCTTCAGCGTTAATATGCTGCTTCCCAAAAAAGGGTACTTGTACTGTCTTTTTTAAATAAATGCATATATATTTTAAACAAGCCAACATTAAATTCTACATGACCATATCTGATTCAGAAAAAGGAGGTCTTGCATCCTTTTAGTGGCAATATATTTAATACTACACATGATCTAAAAAGCTTTAATATTTTTGTTTGACATTTTTCTTGGACTTTTCACAATATATATTTTGAGCTGTAAGACACAAATATTTTAGACTATACTAAACTTAAAAAACGTGTGTTTCACTATTTTGTTTTACCTATTTCTATGGTGAGAATATTTATAATTATGGAAAACACACAAATTGGCCCTGGAACAAAAATAGAGCAACACAATGAATAACTATAGAATATTTCTTTAAACTATAAGAATTCATATATAATATGATTGGAAAAGGTGTTTTATAGGCATTTGTATGCAAAACTAGTTTTAGTTAGAAAAAAAATTTGAGAATAAAGCTGAAACAAATTAGAATAGTTTTGGGCTTCTTTCAAATTGTAAAATGGTCCTACACAAAGTTGGCGTTTGGTTAACGGTGTACATTTTAGGAATTGCTCTGATTAATTTCAATCCATTTCATAGCAGTAAATGGTAGTATCTCTCAAATGTCTATTCTTTTATGTTTGCCCTCACAGGTATTGAAAAGACTTTTTCCCTTCCAGTAGAATTCAAGAAAATAGTCCTGCTATAAGAATACAGGATTACTTGAACAGGATGTATAACCCTGTGTATGTATTGTTCACAGCTGCATCAGTTTTATCCCAAATTTACTAGTTTCCTCATGTAAACTAAGAGTCAGCATACCATATAAGCCATTTCCATACCCTCTCTGTCTGTCTGTCTCTCACTCAGGTCAGAAGGAAGATTTACATTGTGTTCCATATCGGGGTGTATTGCTTGAAGCATGAACAGCATTTGATGAGTACACTTAGTGACACCAGCTAAGTAGAGTTCTCCCCGCATCAACATCTTATACCTCCCATACTGAGCCAGTAGAGCACACACAGGTAGCCAAAGATTCTACAATAATGAAGTAACTTGCTCAAAATATGTTCAGACAAATCCACTCACAAAAAATTCAAAGGGCCTAAGGCTTCAGCTCTTAGAATCAACTTAGCTCTACTGGAGTAAATGCAGTCATGCTGATTTACACCAGCTGATGACCTGGTCTTATTTGTCCTTATTGATGTCTTTTCTGTCACCTGTTTTCCACTATGTAAATATCATATATGATAAGGTCAAGTTGCATATCATGACCATTAACAGTTTCAGGTACCTCTTTTAACTGTGAATCTACTAATAAGAAAAGTAAAATAAATGAGGGGTTAAAAATAACAAAGGTCCTGACTGCTCAGCAAAACTCCCATTCAACTCCCATTGCTTGATTAAACACTACAGGATTTAACCCAATGTTTGTAAAATTAAGCAGCTATTTTATTATTCCAAAAAGTCAATGAGAAAACCCCATTGTAGCAGTACTTTAATTGCTATAAGAAATTAATAGTTTTTACCAGAAATAAATGATGTAAGTACATATTGATACAATCACTTGTTTTAGTACATGAAAGTGTAAAGGGAAGCTATAAAACATAAACAAATTAAAAATAATTTTTAAAATTCTTCCAATAGCAGCACAAGTCCAAACAAATATAAAATTGACTTCTGAGTTTAAAACTGTATCTGTTTAAGGAACATAGCAGCATTCCATAGGATAAAACAGTAAGGTTTAATTTACTATTTCCAATACTGATAATTATAGAATAATGTTATTGATAGAATTTTATTAAATTGCAAAATATACTCTTTTTAAATAACTGTGGACCCTACAGAGGCATCCACTTTTCAGCAGCAGGGAATTACACTTCAGAACCAATGGCACAATATGGCACTTCTTATGCTAATGATCAACACTGAAAATGGCCTAGGAAAGTTGCTACAAAATACCCAAGTACAAATTTGACTCCAATGACTACTCCCCTCCCCCCTGCTTTTTTTTATGTTTACAAATGGCCATTTTCACTTGTACTTTTCTTTTTTAAAGAGTGTGTTTGGGACCTAAAATTGGTTGTTTGCATGATTATATGAAACCCGACAATAAGTGGAATTCTTTTAATGGGTAAATTGCTCACATAAGTAAGGTTTGCAGGATGGGGCCCATAGCCTGTAATTAGATAAAGCATTTTAGTGCTCACAGAAGGTGATGTATAATGGATAGATAATAAAAATCTGAATGTAAGACCAGCAATTCCTACAATTAATCCATGTTGTCTGCCTGCCTGCTGGTAGAAAAAAATGAAGTACTGGGTGGGTTATTTGTTTGTTCTTTGTTTTAAAAAATGTTTCATGGAAACATCAAAATTATCTTCCCCACACAGGGGGTGTTGCTGAGGGGTGTGTGTGTGTGTGTAAAAGAGTCTGTAAATTGCTCTTTAATAATTATGCTCAAAGTAATCATTCTGAATTCTTTTTAAAAAGCTAGGATGTTTGCACCTAGGTCTGTAGTTTGAAACCATATTTCCAATATTTATCCTGTTGTTTTCCGGAGGAGGCAGGAATGGTGTATGATTGAAAAGGAAGAGATGCATGTTCCAGTTATTTAGGGCCCAAATCTTCTCCCACTGAAGTCAGTTGGAGCCTTCCCATCAACTTCAGTAGCAACAGGATTGGGCCCAGATTGCATGAGAAATGTGCTTTATTACATTTCGTATTTAAACCCAAGAAGTCATATTTGAAATGTAAAATCTTCTATTGCTTAAGTCATGTATTTAGTGTAACAGGCTAGTTTTCATGTTATGTTACAGTGTTGGTAGTATCTCAAAGTAGTGTGTGCAGTGGCATAAGAATCTACTGAAAGATGATCTGTCTTTATTTATTAATTACCACCATCTAAATCACAATGCTGTCTCTAGTTTAGAAATAAAGTTTGCTTTGCCCTACTGAGAATGTTTTTACATTTGTATTTAGGAATTATTGTACCTTGCATAGATTGCACTTCAAAATTTATAATCGTATTGAATGGTTATATTATCCTTTCACAGCATCTGACGGTGAAGTGAGTTCAGGCTCCCAGAAGCATAAGCATCTCTGATTCAGTTAGTCTATAAGGTGCATCTCCACCTGCCTTCTGCTTGGCTTCACACTAACACCATTATTACCTTTGTATATTGTTTAGCATCTTTCCCATAATTAAATCTGTTGTGTAAGATTATTCAGAAGAAGGTCTCCTTATTGGCAGGAATTAGCAATATTTAGTTGCTATTGGGGGAAATAAAACGGGTTAGAAACTGTTAATAACTGCCCAGTTTTGCTCCACTCAGGAAAAAAAAAATCTCCTACCCAAACTTCCAGTTTGTTTGGAATTGAGCACTGGAAAAACTTCACAAATTAATCTCACCAAGACTCAGCTCCGAAGTCCTTACTCAGGCAATACTCCCATAGATGTCTGGGTTCTCAGTTAGGACTAGAGGATCAGGCCCCAAGACTGTAAAAATGTAAATCTGTAATGTAAATAAAGACTTGTTTGAATTGTCTTAGCTCAGAAAGTCTCTAGAGAAAAGATTTGCTAGAATATGAATT